>NC_056731.1:463214189-463514189 GCF_019279795.1 Protopterus annectens
GTTAAGTATATAAAGACCAGCATAAATTCAAGCATTCAATATAAGGTGCCACTTCAGCTCCTGAATCTGAAGTTTGTAATCAGAGTCCCCAAAGAAATCTTTAATTTGATCCAAAATGAAGAACCTAAACATGGAAAAATTAGGGAGCACAGTACTGTGTTTACCCAAGAGCGTTTGAAATATCCTTATTCCTAATGGCAAAACAATGTTCTTTAATTCTGTTGCTCAGTTTGCGGACAGTCTTAACAACATAAAAACAGGAGCAGCCAGCACACACTGCACAGTAAACGACCATGTTGGAGTTGTAATAAAAAAAACTAGGAAAATGCACCTTTACATTATAATGGGAAAAGGAATAGTATTTTTCATTAAAAATGTACTGGCATCAAACACATTTACCACATTTATTCATACCTGATGGTTTAGCATGTGTTCAAGAAGGTGACAGAAAAGGAAGATCTTTATTTTCAAAATGAGTCTTTATTTTCTTTTAGAAGGACTAAAACTTTAATGGCTCATTATCTAGAGATAACCTAATATTGAGGTCACTGATTAAAATCCTCCAGTTGTCTCAAGATACTTCTGAAAGCTTTCATATCCCTACAGATAGGTAACGAGAAGCTTAAGGCTTTTGGAGAGTGTGTAGTGTGATCTGGACACTTAGAGACTGGAATTAAATCATATTTCAAAATAGGTCTAAATTTAACCTGTCTGTCCAATCTGTTACTATTCTTAACCTCGTTAATGAGAGAAACTGGGTAATTCTTTTGTAAGAACAGGTATGACAAAAATTCAGATTCAACTTCAAAGTCTACGTCCTCAGTTGTTAACCTGGAGATTCTAATAAATTGTCCCCTAAGCACATTCCTTTTCATAAAAAAGGGGTGAGAACTATTTAAGTCCTGGTAATTATTACGAAAAGTTTCCTTTATATATGTACAGTGGACTTAAAATGATTCTTATGTCTACCAATACAAATGTTGGTGTCTAAAAAGGAGAATTCTTGGCCTTTGTCTGCAGTGACAAATTTCAAAAAAACAATGTTTTCTAGAAGAGACTCTACAAACACTTCTAGCTAACGCCACCCTCCCACACAAAAAAATATCATCTATGTATCTCTTGTAAAACTTCAAAGAATGATACCCTGGCAAATGCACATGAGTATCAACCTCCCTCTCACTCAAAACGAGATTTGCAAATGCTGGTGCCATCTTTGACCCCATAGCAACACCTCTAACCTGTGTTTAAATATTGTCTTGAAAATGGAAAAAATTATTTTTCAAAACCAAACACATGAGGGTATGTAACGTCTGAATCCTCCTTTTAGGAAATTTAACGTACTTAAACAAAATATGTTTAACTTAATTTAACCCATCAGTATGTGGAATGCTTGTATACAAAGCAACTACATCTAATGTGAGTAAAATGCATTTAGAGAAGTCGAAATCGATATCAGACAACATATTTAAGAAGTCCCACGAATCCCTAATATAGTGGGGATTGGCCTGTACCAAAGGATTTAAGACAAAATCAGTATAATTTGATATGTTCTCTGTTTTTGAGCGTTTATTAGAAACAATTAACCTAAACGGAGGATCCCTCTCATTCTTGGGAACCTCAGGGATGCCAAAAAGTTTGGCTAAACAAGGATTCGGGGATGACATACACTCAAATTCTTCTTCCGTAATACATGAATCATCCAGTAAAGACTTTAACTTTTTATCAGTACGTTCAAAATTAAAGTGCACAGTATTGAGACACCTTTCATAAAAATCATTATTAAAAAGTTCATCATTAATCTTGTTAACATTTTGTTGGTCTATAACTATACCCGTACCCTTGTCAGCCTTCATGCCTCTCACATTGCCATCGTGAGTCAAGTCAGACAAGCCTTTTCTCTCATCAGTAGACAAATTGAACCATTAATCTGTGGAATTGGACGCTACTACGTTTCTAAAATTCTCTTCACAAACCCTTAAAAAAGTAGTTAACTTATTATTTAAAGGAGGATTGATCAAACTCTTTTTCTTAGGCAAAGGACGGTCAAAACTTCCACTAGATGTAGAAGAAACTCCAGAGGATTGAGTGCTATGGGATTGAGAATGAAGGGTTTGAGAGCTAACAAGTTCAGAAACATTATCATTCACTTCAAAGTTTAGTTTCAAGTTTAACTTTCTGATATTTAGTCTCAAATCCAGCAACTTCATATTCTTTCGGCTTTTCCCGGTTAGGGGTCGCCACAGTGGATCACTTGTCCGCTCATGATTGGCAGTGGAGTTTTACAGTGTCGAGCTGTCAGCACGGCGCCAATCTTCCTCACAAGGCACACACACATACGCACTCACACCTAGGGCCAATTTAGAGTGTCCAATCCACCTGCAGCATGTCTTTGGGATGTGGGAGGAAACCGGAGCACCTGGAGGAAACCCATGCGACCACAGGGAGGACATGCAGACTCCGCACAAATGGCACCCCAGCTGAGGATTGAACCAGAGAACCTCTTGTGAGGCGACAATGCTAACCACTGCACCACCATGGCCGCCCTGTCTCAAATCCAGCAACACATTAGATAAATTTGCCCTTTGAGAAGGAATGAATGTAAAACCTTTACATAACACACTTAAGTGGTCCTTAGACAAACTTTTGCTAGACAAATTAAAAACTGAGGAATGAACCGAGTGAAGTTCATTAGACAGTATGCCTTCAGGGTGTAAACATAAAGGAAACGAACCATCACCAGGGTCACAATACTTAGTCAAATTGTCAGGTGAAACAGTGTACTCAGAAGTATTTGTCTCCAAACAAAGATCCTTAGAAAAAGGTTCTAAACTGTAAGAACCAGTACTACCAGAAAGCTTACAAAGGGTGGTAGTATTGACACATGAGGAATTGCTGACAGGTTGAGAATTGGTGTTAGAAACTACTTGTGGTAACTCTTCGTAACCATATGTCTTGAGGTAAGTGAAGGAACGTCGACCCCTTGTTTCTTCCTTTTCCTTTCCACTTTAATGACATATCCTGGTCGCGCACACACACACACCCCATACCTCTCAAGCTCTTATAACAAGCAATCTGGACATAAGAAAAGTGGCACAACTCGCAACCTCTTGGAGCAAGAAATCTGGACAAAGAAAGTGGGACAAATTTTAAATATTGCTCTTACAAACTTAGAAAGTTGATTGAGTAAATGGTTTTCAATTAGCATGAATTTTCTGAAGGGTATGAAATCTAAAACTCATTTCTCTCATTTTTTAACTTCAGTCTTAAATGATTTGCCAGTAATTTGCCAGAAAAAAAACAGAATTTTATGAAAAACAGACCAAAAATATGAAGTAAAAGCCAGTACATTTGAAAGGTACGAGTCACACACACACACACACACACACACACACACACACACACACACACACACACACACACACACACACACACACACATACACACACACACACCCCTTCATGACTTCATAGCTCTCAACCAGTCAGGGACAAATTTCAACAGAATCACGGACAAATCCAGAAAATAATCAGGGACACTTTTAAAATATTAATTTTACTAACTTGAGAAGAGAATATGAATTACTATACATTTCCTGAAGGAATAAAAGTCTGTAACTCGTAATTATCGTCATTATTTATTAAGTATAATTCAACATCTTTCCTCCAAAAGGCACTAGTGTTAGGAAGGATTGAGAGACAGAGCTAAAATTTGAATTAAAATCAGGGACATTTGAGAGGTATGCATAATTTAAACAATGGAGCACAGCAGCCATAGCTTAAATAAACAAATTTCAACAGAATCAGGGACAAATCCAGAAAATAATCAGGGTCACTTTCAAAATATTAGTTCTATTAACTTGAGACGTTAACAGAAGAAGAGAATGTGAATTTGTATACATTTCCTGAAGGAATAAAAGTCACTCTCACTTATTGTCGTTATTTAAGTATAATTCATCATCTTTCCTCCAAAAGGCACAAGTGTTAGGAAGGATTAAAAGGGACAGAGCTAAAATTTGAGTTAAAATCCAGGACAGTTGAGAGGTGGTAGGTATGCATAACTTAAACAATGGAGCACAGCAGCCATAGCTTAAATAAACAGCGGAACACAGCAGTTATACCTTAAATAAACAACTGAACACAGCACCCATACCTTAAATAAACAGATCACAGCAGTCATAACTTAAATAAACAATGGAGCACAGCAGCCTAGCCTTCATAACTTTAATATAAACAATGAAGCACTAACAGCCTTAAGCTTACTGTGAGTGTTGTCTGGCAGCAATGATGTGATCAGGAACCTCACACTTTTTTTTAAATTTATGTTAGTGTGCTATGCATGCATAAGTCCTCTGTTACAGGTTTTGCAGCTGTAAAAGTGAGGGGAGGGGGCGCTCCCTCTCCCTTGCTCTATGGTTCTGGCACCTATGCTTTGGATAGAGCATTGGGGGCTTTGACAATGTCCCACAGAGTACCGGGGAAATGCCCCCCCCCCAATACTGAAATAACACATCATTCTGAAAGAAACGAGAGTCCTTCTGCACACTTTGCCGATTTTCTGCCATCTGTAGAAGCCAGGCTCACTACTAGTGTACACCAACAATGCAGCTGTCATGTGCTATCTGAGCAAACAGGGAAGCACAAGAGTTTACCCACTGTGCAGGCCAGCACGAGGCATGGCACCTTGCCACACAGATGGGCATGACTGACAGTCACATACATTCCCTCAAGGGAGAATATACTGGTAGACTCTCTAAGCATGTCCTTGGAGGACCCTCAGGAATGGATTCAGGTCTTCAAAACTGTAAGGCATCAGTGGGAGAGCCCCACAGCTAGACCTTTTTGCTTCTCCTGAAAACCACCAGCTTCCACAGTTCTGCACCAAGAGTATTTTCCCTTTGGCTTGGAAGGCAGATGCCTTCTCTTTCCAGTAGTCAGGGAGGTTCCTGTATATCTTTCTCACTTTATCCCTACTCTGAAAAATCCGCCACCTGTCCAAGGGAAACTATGGGAAAATACCTTTGCAGTCAGACCTGTTCACTCAGTAGCATAGTGCGCTACTATACTCATATCTAGCCTCTGTCTCACTGTGTGGGTGATGTTTTGATCCCTTAGACACCTCTTCTCTGAGGAGGTGATACAGATTCTACAGGTAGCCAGAAAACCTGCCACCATAAAATCACATATGGAAAAGATTTTCAGTTTGGTGCTTCAAGCACAGCCAGGACCCATTCTTCTCAGTTATTCCTGCTGTCTGCTAATATCTGTGTCAGTTAGTACATTCTGGTCTGGCCTACACTTCCATTAAAGCCCTTAATGCCTGCTTGCCTTATGATCCTTGTTTCATGTCCAGGACGGTGGTTAGGCTTTTCTTGAAGCGTCTCTTGTGCTGGGAAAGATTACATTGCCCCATTTCAAGCCAGCAGCTTCTGCCACTGTGAAAGTTTGCACCTGGAAGACAGTCTGCTGGCTCTTATTTCTACCCATAGTGTGTCTGTACTTCAGGCTCCTATAGCTATATAGCTATTGACCCTTTCTCATTTTCGACAAGGACAGGCTGACACTCAGGGCCAGGCAATTGCTCATGCTTAAGGTAGTGAATGAGATGTTCCTCAGCCAGGGTATCCACCTGCCTGCCTTTTTCCCTCATCCCCAGAAGGTGTGGGGGGGGGGGGTCTCCACTTACTAGATTTTCACAGGCAGCTAAGATTTTACTTGGACAAAATAAAAAACAGTCAGAAAACCTTATCAATGTTTTGGCTCGTTCATGGATTCCAAACTGGGCCATCCTGTGTCTAAGCAAACCATTGCATCTCAGACAACTAGGGCAATTTCTTTCTGCTGCACACAGTTATGGGAAAGCATTGCCTTCCTGCCCAAGAACACATTCCATAAAGGTGTAAATGCCAGGTTCATACTGGAAGCAGCCCACCAGGTCCTCTGTGCAGTCATTCAGCAAGCATTACAAGCTTGAGGCCTTTTCTAGATCCAGGGATGCCTTTGCTATACACACACACACACACACACATACATATATATATATATATATATACACACACACACACACACATACATATATATATATATATATATATATATATATATATATATACATATATATACATATATATACACACACACACACACGCATACGTCTAGCCTCCTCGAAAACTCATCCTCCTTTTAGCCAGACTCCCTCTTCTGTACCTCCTTCAGCTTTGGGAATTACCTGTATGTTAAGAATCCTGCAGCAATGACTTCAGTCAGGGCATAGTACAGTTGCGTAAGAATTTACCTCAACAGTTGATGATCTACTGAGCTCGGATAAACAACTACAAACAAAGAAATAATAAATGCTAAGAACAACAGGCAGGAACCAACTAAATTAACGAACACATCTAACTAAATATACATAATAATTAACCAATCACCCAATCAAAAAAAAAGCATAAAAAATCAAATCAACAGCTTCCAGTTATATTCCAAATTAAGACCTGAGGGAGACAAGGTACCAAACTTTAAAATAAAAATGGTTTCTTTATACAATAGTCTTTTTTTAATTCACATTTTCAGAATAAAAACCAACAGGAACTTTTTCTAAAATAGTGGCTTTTAGGCCATCAGGATTAGAGTTATGAAATTTAATAATGTTCCTGTAGTCTTGTTTTGAATTTCCTCTTACTTTCACCTATATATACAAGACCCTACATGGACATTGTAAGGCATAGGTTATACCTTCAGTGTCGCAACTAAATATTTCTGAAGGACAGAAAAGATGACCATTAATGGAAGAAAAAGTCCTGACAACATAAACTCGTATATTGCAATGACCACAAGGAAAAGTACCAGTCGATTGAGAGAGGGTTACACAGAAAGAATAGGAGTTTAAAGCAGGGAACTGAAAATGACGTACAGGTGAGTAAACAAATTCTGGATGTTAACTTTATGTGATTGATATATTACGGATATATTACGGACATCTGTCCACAAAGTTTGAAGGTGGTAGTAAATGCCTCGAAGGCATTAGCTGTCATCCTCCCCATACTAAAGCCACTCTTCCATATGAGGAGTGTATAAGATTAAGATTATGTAACAATGACCATGATTTTAATATAGAAGTTAAAAGAATGTGCTCTGTATTGAATCTAGGCGCTATAGTAAAGATTTGTTACAGCTGGTAGTGGATAAGGTGATTACAATGTCTTACGGTTGCCCCCAAAAAAATATAGGGTCATTAAATGTGGTAGAATCTTCCTTTGCTCTAGCTTTTCTCTCTCCCTCTACTATAAGCTGTCACTTAAGAGACATCTTTCGACTGAATTTACTTAACATTTTCGAGTTGCACCCATCCTAGATGACCACTTTCCTCTCTTAGTAGTCTTCAGGCTGGTGGCTTTTTTTTTTTTTTTTTTTTACTTAAGAGGCTACCAGCTTCATTGGTCCTTCATTTTTGTATATTTTTGTATGTCTAACGGACCCCGGTGTCCTATTTTGTCCCTCTAGCCAAGTTCTTCATTGAAGGTTCTACAGTTGACTTTGTCCAGTGGTCGCTTAATTCGCACCCTGACTTTTCCTGTTTGTCACTCCAGCATTTGTTATTGTCACATCTCTTGGTGGCTGATGTCATAGTAGCCTTTTTTTTTAGTTGTCTGTCTGATGTTCTTCATCTCACATTGCTGCAGTCCTTACATATGGGGTAGTCCGCTGTCCTCGGTCGGCCCGAATACCAAAGTATTAGGCTGACGTCGGTCAAGGCGCTTAAAACTGACATCAGGACGTCAGGGTACAAAAGCGCATGACCGACGTCATTTCCTCAGTCTTTTTTGCCGCATGGTCCGATGCAGAAGCAGCGTTGCAAGTGCCGTTGCTCTGAAATTTTTCAATTTGGAGTTTCAGACCGAATCCAAGTTGGCTAAGTACCCGCTAGAATATTTTGTTTTTCTTGCCTCAGTGTTTTACCGGATGTCAGAAAAAGTGAATAACTGTATTTCTAGTGGGAAACAGATACCGCATAGGGATTATCATTCTTTGTGTATTCCTTGTTTGGGGCCTGAGCACGACATTGTTGGGTGTCGCTTTTGTGCTAGGTTCAATAAACGCACTATTAAGCGAAGGTTGGATTGTGCTAGGCTGGTCTTTGGGAAGCGGTGCAATTATAATATGCCGTCGGATTCTCCGGCGCCCGCTTCTGCGAAGAAGCGCAAATACAAAGCAGTTAAACCCAGGCAAGATGAGTCGTCTGTTCGGACGCCGGTTCTTTGAGGTTTCAGTGGAACCGGTGGTTCCGACGGAGACTTCTCTCGCGTCTCAGGGGAGACTTTGATTTTGCAGGAGGTGGTCTCTCAGGAGGCAAGTCAGGCTGAAGGGGCTTCTCAAGTTACTGTACTCCCCTCCCTTCCTAGGGTGGTTAGGCCTTCTCCTGTTTCCAAGGCTTCTCCCAGAGGCAGGCCAGTTTTAGCTTCTGTTGGTGTCACTTCTAGTTCAGCAGGGTCTGTGCCTAAGAAGCACATGCTTAAAATGGCAGAAGATTTGATTACTCTGATTAGAGGTTCTTTGCCCCCTCCTGATAAGAGGCCTAGGGTGGAGCCAGAGTTGGGAAGTTTTGAGCAGGCTTCGGATGTTTCAGAGTCTTCAGCTGAAGACTTGCAGGAGTACTCTCCTTATTCTGATTCTGATGCAGATGATTCCACTCCTTCTGCTTCTCCTCCAGAGGATTTTTCTTTTTCAGAGACACTTCATTCTATGAGGGAACATTTTAAGTGGGAAGGTCAGGACTTCTCTGATTCTCGAAAAAGGCTTAGGGAATTTTTGCTGTTACCCCAGCATAGGCCCTTGGCTATACCGCCTGTTCTGGATGTTGTGGAAGATGTGTTTGCAGAGGCTTCACTTAATCCTGATTCTCTGCCTCCTGCTCCTGTTAAACCGGATAGGTATTACAGGGTGCCTGAGGCTCATAAATATCTTTATAAGAGTCCTAGGGCGGACCCAGAAACTATTAGTCAGGGACCTAAGGGTGTCAAGGCCTCTGTTGTAAAAAATCCGGTTCCTCTAGATAAAGAAGCCAGAGCTTTGGATAGATGGGGAAAGAAGGTCTATACATCTTCTACCTTAGCTATGAGGGCTTTGAATTGCCAGTTTCATATGTTGAAATATCAAAACTTTCTTCTTTCTCAATTGAAGTCTAAGGTGGATGCTCTGGCGGAAGGCATTGAGTGTAAGGAATTACAAGATTTGGTGCATGTCTCTGAACAGGTGGGTAAGCATTCATTACAGTGTGGTTTTGATGCTGTGCAGGCCTCGCCTAGGGTGGCTGCCACTGGCTCAGTTCTTCGCAGGCACGCCTGGCTGAAGGATCAGAATTTATCTGACCATGTTAAGACAAGGATTTTGGATGCTCCTTTGCAGTCTGATGTGTTGTTTGGTTCACCTGTGGAGTCAGTCTTGAAGAAAATGGAAGACAAGGCTAAGTCTATGCAGGCTGTTAAAGATTTTTGCAAGTTCAGCCTCCAGTTTAGTAGGAATTGGCCTGCTAAGGGGTGGACGATCCTTCTTATGATTCTCAGTCTAGGGGTAGATCTAGACGTGGTAGGGGCAGAGCTCAGAGTTCTTTCAGACCTAGAACAGGAGTTCACCTGCACAATCTTCGGTGAGGGCAGGGGCCAGTCCTTTCATAAACAGGCCCAATGACCTACTTTTCAGCTGCCAGATCCTTCTTGCCTGGCAGCACCTTTGGGAGGAAGGTTAGCACTCTTCAAGGAAAATTGGATGTTGATTACCCAAGACAAATGGGTATTGGATATCATACACCAGGGTTACAAGTTTTATTTCCATACCTTGCCTCCTTTCAAAGGCATGCCGGACGCTCCTCCTCCGCAAAGACTAGAGGCTCACAAACAAATTTCCCTACTACTTCAAATAGGGGCCATACAACCGGTCCCTCTGCCAGAAGTGGGCCTAGGATTTTATTCTCGCCTGTTTCTAGTACCAAAGAAAGGAAACACGTGGAGACCAATTTTGGATTTATCTATCCTCAACACATATCTGGACATTCCCAAGTTCAAAATGTTGACGTTACAACAGCTTTTACCTCTGCTGGGCAAAGATCACTGGATGGTGACTCTGGATCTCAAGGAAGCTTACCTTCATGTTCCTATCAGGCCCAGTTGCAGGAAGTATCTGCGTTTTCGGGCTGGGACTTCACATTATCAGTTCTCTGCATTGCCCTTTGGCTTATCTACTGCGCCCAGAGTGTTCACGAAGGTTCTGGCTCCAGTGGTAGCTTTCTTCGGCTAAGAGGAATACAAATCTATCCTTATTTGGACGATTGCCTGATTCTGGCCCAAGAAAAGGACGAACTTCTTCATCATTTGCAGTATGTGATGGCAGTGTTAAGATGCCTGGGGTATTCTGTGAACGAAATAAAGTCCAGTCTAGTACCCTCTCAGGACATGTGCTTTCTGGGTGTGAGACTGAATACAGCATCCCAGATGGCCTTTTTGACCCCGGACAAACAAAAGAATCTTTCTCTTTACTTCCATCAATTGTCTCGTCAGTCCAGGCTGACTGCAAGGACAGTCCTTCAAGCCTTGGGGTTCATGGCATCTTGTATTCTGGTACTTCCCAATGCCAAACTGCATATGAGGAAGCTACAGTGGTATCTCAAGAATGTATGGACACAGCACTGCCAAGATTTGGACACTGTCATTCAGATAATACCTTGCATTCAAAAGGAATTTTTGTGGTGGGCTCAGGACTGTCACCTAAACAAGGGACTCTCTGTGACCCGGCCAGAGGCGAGTCAGATTTTAACGACAGATGCCTCAGACAAAGCTTGGGGAGCTCATCTAAATGGAAAATGGGTACAAGACACGTGGCCTGCCAGACTTCAACATCTACATATCAACTTGAAGGAGATGTTAGCAGTCCAATTTGCATTGATAGCTTTCAAGGATTTACTACTTCCAGGGCAGGTGTTGATTCAAACAGACAACACAACTGTCATGTGGTACATCAACAAGCAAGGGGGAACGCATTCTTATCCTCTATGCAGACAAGCGATGATTTTGTGGGAGACTGCTCTCAGTTTACAGCTAAATCTTCAGGCAAGGTTTCTGCCAGGAGCACAGAACTCCTTAGCAGATGTGTTGAGCAGACAAATTGTGGATCCCCACGAGTGGAAATTGGATCCTCATGTATTTCAGAGATTGACAGTGTTATGGGGAACTCCAGACATAGATCTGTTCGCTTCTCCTCTAAATTACCAGCTGCCAAAGTTTTGCACAAAAAGGTTTCATCCCACAGCTTGGAAAGTGGATGCTCTCTCTTTCAATTGGAGCAATCTTCACGTGTATGCCTTTCCACCTCTGCCTCTCCTCCCAAAGGTACTGCTGAAGGTCAGACAGGACAAGCCAAACATGATTTTAATAGCTCCAGATTGGCCTCGACAGCACTGGTACCCATTACTGAGAAGTCTGGTAGAGGAGCCTCCATGGCCTTTGCCTTCGATTCCTCACCTGCTGTCTCAGGAGAACAGTCATTTACTCAATGTCAAACTTCATTCTCTACATCTGACAGCCTGGCATATTCTGTTCTAAACCCTGGAGGGTCTCGGCTTCCACAACAAGTTTTGAATGTTATTTTGGAGGCCAGAAGGCCTAGTACAAGGAAAGTTTATGCAGATAAATGGAGGAGATTTTTATTTTGGAGTACAGCAAAGGACTTTGATGTTTCTAAACCTAATTTAAGTGTTATGCTTCAATACCTTACTGAGTTATTGGACAAAGGTTTGTCCTTCTCCTCTATAAAGGTTCATGCTGCAGCAATTTCTGCTCACTATGACTGTGACCCACCATTATTTTCTCAGCCTTTGTTTAAGCAATTCCTTAGAGGGGCAAAGAATATAAGACCCCACGAGAGCTCCTACTCCTGCTTGGGATCTCAATTTTGTGTTGGAGAAACTCACTCTACAACCTTTTGAGCCTGCAGCATCGGCAGAGTTGAAATATTTATCATGGAAGACTGCTTTTTTTGTTGGCCATTACCTCTGCGAGAAGGGTTTCTGAATTACAGGCCCTTATGGCAGTTGAGCCTTTCTTAATTTTCCACAAGGATAGGGTGTCTTTGCGTACTAATCCTTCTTTTATGCCTAAAGTGGTTTCTAGTGTGGCTTTAAACCAAACTATTCATTTGCCTACTTTTTATGCAAGCCCCCAAAATAAAGGGGAAAGGATTTTGCACACTTTGGATATACACAGACAGTTGCGATATTATTTGAGCAGAACTAAAGGGTTCAGGCAGTCTCAGCAGTTGTTTGTTTCTTTTGCTTTGGGTTCTCAGGGCAAACCTGTTTCAAAACAAACTATTTCTAAGTGGATTGGTTTTTGTATTGTTTTCTGTTATTCCCATCATGGTAAGGAGATTCCAGCTGGGATTAGGCCTCATTCCACTAGGGCTACTGCCACTTCTACAGCTTTTAAGGGGTGGCTACTAAAGATATTTTGGAAGCAGCTACTTGGAGTTCAGTGCATACTTTCTCTAAGCATTACCACCTTCCACTTTACTCTAAATCTAGGGCTGGATTTGCCACTGCAATTTTACAGGGCATTTTGGCAGCTCCTAATGCTTTATAGTTTTGCCATCCTCCCTTACCTCTGCTTTGGGATTCTACCCATATGTAAGGACTGCAGCAATGTGAGATGAAGAACATAGTACAGTTTTGTACCTACCATAAATGTAGATGTTCGAAGATCCACATTGCTGCAGTCCAATTTACCCTTCCTCCTTCCCCTCTGTTGTTGAAGGTGGTGGTGTGGTTTGTGTTGTACATATTGTAAATATGGTTAGTGCACGGGTGGTTGGTTAGTTTTTGCTGGTTTTTGGCTTTGGCCTTTCTTGTTAGGGCCTTCTGACATCTGGGGCAAGAAAAGACTGAGGAAATGACGTCTGTCATGCACTTTTGTATCCTGACGTCCTGATGTCAGTTTTAAGCGCCTTGACCGACGTCAGCCTAATACTTTGGTATTCGGGCCGACCGAAGACAGCGGACTACCCCATATGTAAGGACTGCAGCAATGTGGATCTTCGAACATCTACATTTATGATAGGTACAAAACTGTACTTTCCTCAGCCCAAGGCCATGTTGAGCATGGATGCTTCCCTCGTGAGTGTGTGTGTGTGTGTGGGGGGGGGGGGTCATTTGGAAGGAAAGACAGCCCGTGGTACCTGGTTGCAGTCAGTGGCCCAACTTCACATCCAGTGTTTTGGATATGAGAGCATAATCGTAGCATTGCTGGAGGACAGCTCTCGTATCCAAAATATTGATATTAGTCCTGCCTAGCACTACAGGTCTTTCAAGACTGCCTCCCCAAAGGTGTGATCTCTATACAGACAAAACTGTATGATGGTAGTTTGATGCCTAAACAAGCAAGGGTGAACTTGATGTTATCCCCTATGTTAACATCCTTTGGGTGGTGTGGCAGTGGGAGATGTTCTTGCAACACTTTCTGATAGCAGCACACATCCCAGGGAGATCCAGCATTCTAGTGGACAATCTAAGCTTTTAGGCTCTGATGTCTTACAAGTAGTCCCTCAATCCATCAGTGCCAGAGCAGCAGTCATTTTCAGCTACTAGGGCCCGCTGTGCTGCATCCTCTTTGTGAACTCCTTCAACATCAAATACAGCAGCCTTTTTTTGCCCTGATTCCTCCCAAGGAACAGTCACTGGTGGATGTTCTTCAGCATGTTTGGTTCTAGGTCTCTTATACACTTACCTCCAACACTTTTGATAATCAAGTTTCTGCAGAAAGCAGCCCGTTGCATAGTGATCAGTCCCCATAGCACTTTTCTGACCCAGACAAATGCTTTTCCCTTCAAAAAAAATACAAGTAGCAAGCTCCAATAAGGCAAACTAGGATAAAGTTTTCACATCAATTTATTTGGTACCTCGGCCTTTTGCCTTCAAGGAATATTCCCATTCAGGTAACCCTTCCTTTATACTCCTAACAATTAAGTTAAACCAGTTACAGTGAATGCAATTAAAACTTACCTTATTAAAGGTAACGCATACATTTTTCTTTTTCCTTTGTAACACTCCATAACACATTTTTCAGAGTGCAGTATATTATGTTTCCTACATTCAAACACCACCTTTATATACAAAAGTAATTATAAAGTTAGATTGCTGTCAATGTTCATGCCCCTAGGTTGTAATGTTCTAAAATTAATCATCATCCTACATTATAGTCTATCCAGTTCTTCTTGAAAATTGTCCTCATAGCTCAAAACAAGATGAGTCCAAATACTAAAGAACATCCCTGCTACAACCCCCATGTGTAGACACAACGTGTTCAGCTACTGGACTAAAACTATTTTTATTTCTAATGTCCTTTAAATGCTGTAAAATCCTTACCCTTACTTTCCTTTTTGTCTGTCATGTATACCATTTTACCTTTTCACAACCACAACCTATAATATAAACAATACCCTGTGCGTTACATGTATAACTTTCCATAGCTTTATACCTTTTTTCATTAATTTCTCTCCCATCCAGATTTTTTTACCCTTTTACATACACTGCATTTACCACATGGCCACATTGCTATTCTCCCTACACTTTTTACTTGCCCCCCCCCCCCCCCATCCCCACTTAATATTTCTTTTAAATTAGCAAATCTACCTTAAGAGAAGGTTATATGTTCAGGGAAGATGGATCTTGTATTACTATCCTCATTCACCATATATCAGAAGTTTCTAATAATGCTTTCAACTTTCTGGCTAAATGGTGAAAATGTTGTCACAAAATATAGGTTCTCCTGATCTTGCCTTCCCTGATTAACACTTGTATCCCTATTAAAACTTTCAGTAACACACATTTCACCATATGAATTTATTTTTGTTCTTTTTTCTTTCCTTCCACCTAGAACTGTTTTCCTAACATTAGCTAAAAGGTTTTCAGGATACCCTCTACATCTTAATCTCTCCAGAGTCTCTTCCAACACTCCTTGTTTTAACTTTTCCTCTGATGTATTTCCAAAAAACCCTTTTCAACTCACCCAGTGGTAAAGCCTTAATCAAGTGTGGGGGATGCATGCTTCTGGCATGCAGAAAATTATTAACTTTTGTTGCTTTTCTATAGGGTCTGAATTGTACGTGGCAATAATCCTCCACATACAATTCCACATCTAGATAGTTAATTCTTTTAGCATTGTTTCCTTACACAAATTTTAAAGCATGACTTGTACTATTCAAATCTGTTAATAAACTCTTCAAACTTCTGCTCACCCCTACATACAAATATTAAATCTATAAATCTACCAAAAAAACACATTATTCCTAAAAATCTGATTTTGATACACAAATTCCTTCTCAAACTCTCCCATGTAAACTATAGCATATGAGAGTGCAAACGCCACCCCCACTGCTGTAACCTTCTTCTGGAGAAAAAACTTCTTTCCCCACCTAAAGTAGTGTCAAATGGAATTCAAATAAGAGTAAAAGGAAGGTGGAAAGTGGCTGCTTTCAAGTGTGATTCCCTTTCCTGTGGCCTCACTTTTTGCACACTCCTTGGGTACTGGATTCCTTTCCAGATTTTGATACCCACCCTTCAGGCCTACCACATCTGAATCTGAAGTTCCTCAGGTTGAATGCTTGTTTCCTCCAATTCCAGTTGTTGTTTTTCTTTAGGCTTTTCCCGGTTAGGGGTCGCCACAGCGGAACTCCGGTCCGCTAATGATTGGCAGTCGATTTTTACAGTGCCAGCCCAACCTTCAACAAAGGCACGCCCATTCACGCATGTCTTTGGAATGCCACTCGACTGCGGTGAGGACATGCTTACTCCACACAGAAGGCACTCCAGCCGAGAATTTAACGGGAGAACCTCTTGCTGTGAGGCGACGATGCTACCACTACACCATTCCCAGGCTTTCTAAGAGAATTGTGCATATCTTTTTCTCTTCTCAGAAACCCTCTACCAAGAGGGTTTATGGTAGCAAGTGGAAAAGATTCTCTATTTGGTCCACTTGTAAGAGCTTGGACCCTTTTTCTGCTCCTTTGGACACAGTTTTAGAGTTTTTAGCTGTACATTTTCAGTCTGGGCTCAGCTACTGTACTATCAAGATTTAACTGGTGGCGTCTCAAATTGCCATGTAGGATAAGACCTTGTACCAATGGCATGTGATTATCTGAAGCATTTTGAAGGGTGTCTCTCTGCTCAGATCTCCATTTAGGGATGAATTGCTCCTTGGTATTTGCCTTTACTACTCCCAAGCCGTGACCAGAGCCCCTTTCAAACCAGTAGCCACTGTAAACTTGAAGTATCGTCCATGGAAAATGCTCTCTGTCTTTAGTGGCAATGACTTTAGCTAGAAGAGTTTCAGAACTTCAAGTTTATCCAGCATCCTTCCCTATTTTATTTTTCATAACGACAGAAGAACTTTGTGAAAAAATCTTTCTTGACAAAGGTGGCTTCTGAGTCTAATCTGAAATTGCCAGTTTTCTTTCCAGGTTTCAGTAGTAAGAGTAAATATATGCTTCATTGTTTAGATCTGCTTCAGCAGTTGAGATGTTTCTTGGACAGGACCAAACATTTCATGAAGTCAGGTCAACATTTTGTGTTGTCCTTTAGAGCTAAGTTTGGGGAACCAGTTTCTAAGGTGACTTTGTCCAGATGGCTTTTCCTGTCTGCATGTCTTTTGTTTATTAACTGAAAGGTGTGTCTTTGCTGTAGTAGAGTGGACCTTTTGGCGTGTTAAGTAGTTTTCACTTTGATCATGCTTCTCTAGATGATATTTATGCAGTAGCTACCTGGTTTAACACACATACCTTTGTGTCCCAATATAAACTAAATATTCAGTCCAAATCTAGGCCATGTTTTTACTCCACCATTTTGCACAGTATTTTCTCCTTATGCCACCCATTCTGTCTGGTTTGGACTTGGTCCCACAGGTTTAGGCAGACTGAAAAGACATAATTAGATATGAAACTTTTACTTACCATAATACTTGATCCATGTCATCATCATCCATCTGTCCCAACCATCCTTCCATTCCCCTTCCCCTTAGAAATTGTTACTGGTATATGTGGATCTTGTGGGCCAGTCTGACATCTGTTGTGGAGACCCTTTAGATCAATTCCTTCATGTGCAGAGGGGGATTTGGTATATGCAGGCCAGGCATGGCAGGGCAAACTTGATCTGAGGAGATTCAGGTGGGCAGACCATCAATGGAAAGGAGGTGTAGCTTCCAAGCTAAATAAAGTGCCCACCTTGGATCCAGTCAGATCTTATAAACCCACGGGTTGAGATAGATGGAAGAAGATAATATAGGTGTAGTATTATAGTAAGCACACAACTTTCATTTCTTGATGCCATTCTGCCTTTTTTGCAGAGGAACAATTGGATGTGTCTTACAGACCTTCAGGACACAACTCCAGTTAAAGATTGCAAAGGAATCCAGAAGATATCAAACTTCAGATTGAGAACCAGTCGTTATAAAGTCTGTTCTTTGTTTTTTGTCCTCATTACAGTTCCCCAGTTGTTCACTAAGAGGTTGGCGGTAGTCGCAGCTCATCTGTGATGTAAAGGAGTATGTGTTCATAGGTTGGTACTAGGCTATCAGCCTTAGGGCCTATACAAGCCTAGTCATAACAATTCCTTGGCTATTTCTTCCCACACTATTTACTTCCCTGGACCCCTGTCTAGCAGGGCGACTAACGTGATCCCCGGGGTGAATTTCCTTTCTCCCATCCAATCGTTAAGGTTCCTTTTGAAGAGGGCCAAAGAGGCACTCTGCTTGACATGTATGGGCAATCTATTCCAGAGTCTGGGGAGTCTCTGGGTCAGGAACCTATCTCTCCAGCATGTTTTGTTTATTGTGATGACAAGGTTTAGACCCCTGGAGCATGTGGCTCTGAGGGATTGGGATTTCTTTAAGTGTAGCATGTCCAACAGCTCTGGATTTGACATGGCCTTGTATGTTAAGCAGAGATCGCCTCTGAGTAGACGATATGCGACAAGAGTATAGCTGGAGTTTTTTAAGGCGGTCAGCGTAGGGCATCTGCTTTGTGATTCTTTTAGTGAGGAATTTCTGCGGCCTTTCCATTTGTTGCAGATGTCTTGAGAGGTACATACCAAACGGGGCGTTGTATTCTATAATGGGTCTAATGAGGGATGAGTACAGTGGGACAATGACTTCCTTTTTTTCTGGATGAAAAGCCCTTAGTGATGAGGTGTGCCACATAGAAGGATTTCCTGACTGTTGTGGTGATGTGGTTATCGAAGGTGAGACCACTGTCCACCTGTGTCCCTAAGTCTCTTATCACACTTTCGGTGTTTAGTGTACTGCCACCTATTTGGTAATTCACGGGTACATGTTTTTTTCCTAAAGGGGATAACTATACATTTCTTGGCATTGAGCTTGAGCCCATGGCTCTGGCACCAAGCATCTGTTTCTGTAAGGCCCTTTTGTAGAGTATCCACATAATTTGGGGATTCAGTAATGGCTCCCAGTTTGCAGTCATCTGCGAACTTTGTTATCTAGAGTCCCTTAGTGTTGGCCTGTATTTCAGAGAAGTAGATGCCAAACAAGAGCAGTCCCAGGACTGAACCCTAAGGTACTCCACTTGTCTAGAGCTGGATTTGGAGTTGGCTACTTTTACAGTGTGGGTTCTGTCAGTAAGCCAGTTAGCAACCCATTGGGTGACGTAGGGATTAATGCCCAGTTTAGTAAGTTTATCTGATTCCAGAGTGGGGGATGGTGTCAAAGGCCTTGGCAAGGTCTAAATAGGCTGTGTGGACCACCTTATCCTTGTCCATGGCTCTGGAGACTGATTCGAAGAAGTCAGTCAGGTTCAGGAGACAAGATCGGCCCTTCACGAACCCAAACTGGGTGGGGTCCAGTGTTTGAAGTTTGCCAATGTCTTTGTTTATAAGTTCCATGATAATACGCACCATTGACTTGCAGATGAGGCTTGTCAGACTGATGGGACGGTAGTTTCTGGGATCCAAGGTGGATCCCCCCCTTGAGGAGTGGGATAACTATAGCTCTGCGCCACTCAGTGGGCACGAAACCTGAGGTGAGGCAATAATTAAACATGACACTTAGGTGAGGTGCCAGTTCATATTGTAGTTCATGTAGTACACAGCCCGGAATGTCATCTGGTCCCATGGATGCTGTATTCTTAGCTTTGGAGAGTGTGTTTTTTACCTGTGTGGCCGTTATTACCAGAATTTGGCAATCTTCCGGTATTGAGATGGGCTATTTAGGAGTGAGAGGGGGGTGAAGTTTGCACTGAATTGATCTGCCAGGATATTGGCAATATCCTTGGGATCAGTATGTTTAATGCCATTCTCTTTTAGCTCAGAGCAGATCTGAGTATTGACATTTAGATTCTTGACATAGTTATAGAATGCCTTGTGGCTGTCTTTGGAATCTTTGGCAATTTTATTTTCGTAACTAGCTTTGGAGGATTTTATGAAGGATCTCAGTTTCTTACTGAGGCTGGTAAGGAAGTTTTTTGCATCTTGGGATTTTCCTCTTTTCTGCAACAGTTTCTTCCTTTTGTTGTAATGTTTGTTTATGGCAGGGGACCACCAGATTGGCTTCCTTTTTTTGGATGAGAGCATCTTGGTTCTATTTGGGATGGCACGATTCATGCATGAGCGGATGTGCTCGTACAGTGCCTTAGTGTAGGATTCAGCAGTTGAACTTTCAGTTCCCGTCTGCATGGGTGTCTTGAAGTTTGTCACTTCTGACTTGAGTAGAATGAAGTTGGCTTTGGAGAAGTTTTTTATGGAGGTTTCCTTACTGGGGGGGGGGGTGGGATGTGGATGTTAAGGGTGATTAGCTTATGGTCAGATCTGACTAACGAGGGGGTGACCATAGGTGTGGAGCATTGATTTCCCATGTTGGTAATGACCAGGTCTAGGATATTGGAGCCCCTGGTGGGACTATGGATTAGTTGATCCAGGGCATTGGAATTTATGAATTCCAAGAACCGTTGGGCAAAGGTGTTGGTACATGAGTAGTTTTCCCAGTTAATGGCAGGGTAGTTAAAATCACCCAGTATTAGGGTGTTTGGTTCTATCTTAATATTTTCCAGTATGTTTAGAAAGGTGTAGTGAGAATCTTGGGGTGTGGTGGGGGATCTGTAGCAAGTTACAATTTGGATTGCAGTCTTACCTAGTGTTAGTTGCACCTGGAGAATTTCAGATGCATTGTGTTGGGCAACTAGCGTGGTGGTGTGAATATCCTTGGTGAATATTGACACTCCTCCACCTTTAATGTTTTGGTCCTGCTTTGGTGGCCGAAAAGTGTGGTAAGAGTTGTAGCCTGGTATTTTAGGGGTGCTCTCTGCAGCCTTGAACCATGTCTCAGTTACTGCACAGATATCGATGTTCTCCATTTTTAGGAGTGCTTCGAGAGAGTGCATTTTGAGGTTTAGGCTTCTAGCATTGGAATAGAATTACCTTCAGATTTTGCATGCTTGTACCTGTTTCGGTGGTGGTTTTGTTCTTTGAACTTTGCCTAAAAAAGGCACTATAGGGGTGGCAAGAGCCTTAGCCAGTAACCTGAATCCCAGGGGCGACAGGTGCAGACCATCTCTGGCAAAGCATCGTGGTCTGTCAATCATGTCGTCCCAGGCAGACAGATACTGGATCCCCTTTGAATGACACCAGAAGCTTAGCCAATTGTTGAAGTCAATCATTTTGTCCTTGTATTGTGGTATCATTCTGGGCGAAGGCAGGATGCTACTCAGGGCTAGGGTCATACCTGTCTGGGCCACATGATCCGAGAGCTCTTCCATGTCTCTTTTCATGTAGTCCAGGAAGGTACGTCTCAAGTCATTCACTCCAACATGGACAATGACAGTGTCATATTTGTACTTGTTGTGGAGTGACTTGAGTGCATGCGTTATGTGGCGGATCGTAGCACCCGACAGGCAGCTGACTGTAATTTTCTCCTTGTTCAACCTGGTGAGAGAGGTGTATTCCCATATCTGGACAGTTGGCTCATAGGTGCTACAGTAAGAGTCTATCCTGTTAGCCAGATATAACTTACTTTATTTAATTTTTATTTACCATTTGCTTATCAGGAAAGTCTGACTGGGACAGAGCCCATTTTCAGTGGAGGCCCGGGGAGAAACTATCCAGATGCATGTCTTTGGAATGTGGGAGGAAACTGTATCACCTTGAAGAAACCCACATGAATGCAGGGAGGACATGCAGACTCCACACAGAAGACACCCCACCCGAGAATCGAACCGGAGAACATCTTGCTGTGAGGTGACACTAACTGCTGCACCACTGCGCCACTTAAATTGTAAATGTCCAACAATATGCAACATGGAAAAGTGACACTTGCAGCTTTCTCAAACATTGATTCTTCCTAGGAAACCATCTTGGACACACGATCACAAATAGTTTACCAGAAGAAAGGGTTTTATTTAAAAACGGCAGTATGAACCCTGCTGTCTCGCCACTCGCCCTATCTGTCATCTTGAAAGTCTTTGGGATAGGGAATGCATTCGTTGTCCTTGTACCTTATGAAAGATATTACATGAGGGGTTTGGCAGTTGACTGAGTGTGCAATGGTTACAGCTATCTGATGCTTTGAGTACACCCATTCATCATCATTCTTTTTGGTAAGTAGAGTCTCTCATAATCCCAATGGGTGGAGATCCTTTATCTTGAACATTCCTGTTCCCATGGCCATGGCTTTGGTAACCATAGATGCCTCTTCTCTGGGAGGGGGCTGGGGCATTTCAAGGGAGATGTTGACTAATCTAGAGGCCTACCTTCACATACAAGTCCTAGAAGTCAGGGCAGTCCCTCTAGCATTGAAGACTCTTCAGGATTGTCTTTCTCAGGGCATAATTTCAGTTTATTCAGACATGTTGGAAATCTGGCATATCTGCGAACTGTGTGAAACCAGGTCTTATCCACTATGCAGAGATGCAATTAATGTTTAACAGTGGGCAAAGTGTTCAGAGTTTTCTGATAGCAATGCATGTTCTGAGAGGTTCAATAAGTGGTCTGTCAATATAGCACAGGTAATTTTTCACTTCTAGAGCCAGTCTTGCTCTGACCTGTTTCATAGGTGAATACTAGGCTAACTGCTCTGAATATGTCATTTTAAACCTAGCCAATAACCCAAAGTTAGAATTAAACCCTGTACCTTGTGGTGCAGACCTCAACCATTATGCCAAACCCTCTCTTAGAAGCTTTAACTAGCTTTTAGGTTTGTAGTTTGTCTCTCTACCCAGTACTAAATGCAGCAGCTATGTTAACTTCCACAGTGACAGTCACTGAAGGATGCTGTTGTCTGTCAGTGGCCACCTGGACTTTTCAGTGCTTTTCCCCGTCTTCCATTAATATTAAAATTCCTGCAGAAAACTTTTGTGCAAGATCTCCATTATCCTCATAGCTCCTTTTTGGCAAATCTGGTTTGTTTTGTCATGGCCACATCTCAAGCAGCTGTTGCTTCTGTATCCATAGCCAGATCTCTTATCTTTATCCATCCTGTGAGCCTTATCAGATATATGAAGGTAACTGAAGTTAACCAGTTTCTGTGATGGCCACTGATCCTGCCCTTTCTAGAGGAGTAGTTTAAATTTTTTTCAAGCTCTTTCAGAGTCTGTATGTAAAGTCTACAAGAGCAAGTTTAAAAAATATTTTTATTGGGCTTCTAATTAGTCTGAATCCCTGTTTCCCTTGGTTATTGTGGTTTATTACCATCATGTTTGACTTGGGCTTATTTATCCTGCTGTTTATCTTCAACTTTCACACAAGCTTTATTGTTTTTTACCCTCAAGGAAAACTTAAACACGTGTAACAGTCATTTCACCCAGAAGGATCTGCATTACATATACTACCCTCCTTGCCTCCTTTTCTTGTTTTTCCTGCAAAGACAGCAGTATCACTTGCATGTAATACACCCTTCATGCCCAAAATAGTCTCAGAATCTAGCCTTAAGCAAAGCATTCACCTTCCATTATTCTTCCCAAGTTGTTTCCTTCACATTTGGGATGTTCTCAGACAAATGTGCTTCTATTTTCACCACTTGAAGACCTTCGGAAAAGATGTTTAGTTCATTTTGGTTGAGCCTTCTAGATTGTGGTACAGTTTGTCCAAAACCTTTTCGAGATTACACTTTATAGCCTTTGTACACTAATCAAGATAAGACCTTACTATCAATGCTAAAGGCCCACCCAATCAGATCTCTTCACTCTCTAGTGGCTCCTTCAAAAAAATTGTCAGTAGATGACAATTGTGTGGCAGTAACTTGCTTTACATTACATTCCTTTTATAAACATTGCAAGTTAGACATGGTATCCAGGTCCAGAATTTCCTTTGGAGCAGCCATCCTGAAGGACTTTCTTCCTTGATTCCACCCCAAAAAACAGAAAGTTTGGTATTCTGTCCCATAGGGCAAAGTGGGTGGATGGGATGACATGGGAAGTAGAAGTTGTATACTTACATAGGTTCATAGGCAAGTACTAGACTAGCTGCCCTTGAGGACCATTTTAAGACTAGCCATTTTTCCTTGTGCTTGAAATAATGTATCCCATTTAGTTATAAGATTGGCCTTGACCATTCATGGTCACTAATTATATATTACCCCTAATGAGAATAAATGGGATCATACCATAAATAATTTGAGGCCCCCCCACATGCATGGGCTAAAGTATTAAGGAGATGCCTGTGTCCATTAGTAGTTTAGGGGGCAGTCCTTGGGAAAATTCTGTTTCTCATCCATAAATGCAAGTTGGGCTTGAATATGGATGAGATAAACTTTTGATGTTCATCGTGTTACACTGCTGCAGTCATTACACTTTGGTTATCCTGCCGTCAGGCGGTCCCTCAGTCGGCCTGAGTTCCAAAGTCTTGGTCCGGTGTCGGTTGTTGTCGCTTCTTCCCTGACGTCAGTGCAACAGGGGTATATAAGATGCAGCAGACGCCATTTTCTTCAGTCTTTCTTGCCGCGCGGTGCCCAAAGCAAAAGCAGTTCGCAAGTGCCGGTCGGCCGACTCCTGAGATTTTCATTTCTGAATCCAGAACCGAAGTCTTCTACAAAGCTAATTACCCCGTTGGGGAAACTTTTTCTTGCCTCAGACCGATGTCAGTAAATGTTGATAACTGTATTTCTTGTGGGAAGCAAATACCTCTTAAGGATTTCCATTCTTATTGTATCCCATGCCTAGTCCCAGACCTCGACGTCAAAGGTCGTCGGTTTTGTGCTGGGTTTAACAAGCGCACTATTGAACGTCTGTTTGATTTTGCTCGACATTATTTTGGCAGAAAATTCAATTACACCATGCCGTCGGAACTACCGACGACCGGAATACACTAAAAGCGCAAAGACAAGGACAGGCATCCAAGGCCCAAAACTGACTATGAAGCCTCTTCTAGGCCAGTCGCCGGTTCTCTGGTTTTCAGCGAGGTGCCTTCGCAGCCCCTGGTGACCACTTCTTTAGAACCTCAGGCCGCCTCTGACTCCCACGTGGAGATGGTTGGGCCTTCGGCCACACCACATTTACAGCCTACCGAGACTAACCCTTCAGAGGGATCCGGAGTAGCTGCGTAGCTTCAGAGGGTGTTTTCAGACCTACTCAGTTAACCATTAAATCTTCTGCTAAGTCTAAAACTCCTTTAAAAACAAAGAAACAAATTCAACCTTCACCAGGACAGGCCTCCATGCCTAAGAAACAAATGCTCAAAATGGCCGAAGACTTAATCACCCTGATCAGGGAGTCCTATCCCCCTCCTGATAAAAGGCTTAGACAGGATGCAGACTGTGACTCATCCGACCAGGTATCCATCTCTTCAGATTCATCCTCAGACCTAGGATACTCTTTGCCCCCTTATGAGGATTCTGATGCTGAGGAATCAATTCCTTCAGCTTCTCCGCCAGAGGACTACTCCTTTGGGGAAACTTTACATACCATGAGTGAGCATTTCCATTGGGAGGGCCAGGATTATTCAGAATCCAAGGAAAGGCTCAGAGATTTCCTTTTATTACCTCAACACAGACCCCTTGCTATTCCACCAGTGTTAGATATTGTGGATGATGTGTATATTGAATCCAGTTTAAATCCTGATTCTTTACCTCCTGCTCCAGTTAAGCCTGATAGATACTGCAGAGTCCCTGACTCTCACAAATTTCTTTATAAAAGCCCTGCTGCTGATCCTGAAACTATTTCTCAGGGCCCCAAAGGGGTAAAGGCCTCCTCAGCAAAGATTCCAGTCCCCTCTGACAGATTCCAGAGCATTAGACAGATGGGGGAAGAAAGTATATACATCTGCAACTTTAGCTAGGAGGGCCTTAAATTGCCAGTTTCACATGCTAAAATATCAGCAATATTTGATGTCTCAGTTAAAACAAAAAATGCTTCCAAACTCAGATCCTCCTAATTATAAAGAAATGCCGGATGTATTGCATGCAGCTGAACAAGTGGGAAAACATACTTTGCAATGTTTTTTTGATTTCATTAGAGGCCTCCTGTAGAGCAGCAGTTACAGGATCTGTCATTAGAAGACATGCTTGGTTAAAAGAACAGACGTTGCCAGAACATGTTAAAGCAAAATTATTGGATGCACCTTTGCAGCAGGATGTTTTATTTGGAGTTAAGGCAGAAGAGGTATTAAAGAAAGTGGAGGATAAGGCAAAATCAATGCAAACGGTGAAGGATTTCTTACAGGTTCAGCCTCCTCCATTTAGCAGAAATTGGCCAACAAAGAATTGGTCCTTTCCAGTTACAGACAGACCTCAAAGGGGCAGATACAGACATCCAAGAGGCAGAGGTAAACCACAAGGTCCTTACAGGCCTCGACAATGGGGTGCATCAACCCAGAAAGAAGGGGAAGACAGGCCTCAACCTTACAGAAAACAGCCCCAATGACTTCCCATTACAGCTGCCACACAGTTCTCTCTTGGCAGCTCCCTTGGGAGGAAAACTGGCACTTTTCTGTCACAATTGGCATATGATCACCAAAGACAAATGGGTTCTCAACATTGTATCTCAAGGTTACAGGTTCCACTTTCACACTCTGCCAAGGCTAAAAAGAATGCCAAATCTGCCACCAAATCAATGGGCAGAGGCTCAAAGACAAATTACAGCACTCATGGCCATGAGAGCTATTCAGAATCTACCAACACAGGAACAAGGACAAGGATTTTACTCAAGACTCTTTCTTGTTCCCAGAAAGGACCCAGTCTGGAGGCCCATTCTGGATCTTTCTTCTCTAAACACTTACCTGGATGTTCCAAAATTCAAAATGTTGACACTACAGCAGCTTCTTCCCATGCTGGGCAAGAAGGCTTGGCTCGTAACTTTGGACCTCAAGGGGGCATACCTGCATGTCCCTATCAGACAAAACTGCAGAAGATACCTCAGATTCATAGCTGGTTCAATGCACTACCAATTCTCTGCACTGCCCTTTGACTTATCTACTGCGCCCAGGGTCTTCACAAAGTGCCTAGTACCAGTAATTGCATTTTGCAGACAGAAAGGAATTCAAATTTATTCATACCTGGACGACTGCCTGATTCAAGCAGAGAGCAAGGACATTCTTCTAAAACATCTGGTGTTTGTAAAAAAGTTAAGTTGCCTAGGGTACACAGTAAACGAAAAGAAGTCAAAACTAGTGCCCTCACAAGAGATAATATTCCTGGGTGCCAGCGTGAATACAATGGCCCAGATGGCTTATCTCACGCCAGACAAGCAAGGACATCTGACTCAATATTTTCAATTGATGGCAACAAAGACCCAACTCCCTGCAAGAAAAATTCTGCAGGCCTTGGGTTACATAGCATCTTGCATTCTACTAATTCCATATGCCAGACTGCATATGAGGAAACTACAATGGTACCTAAAGTGTGTCTGGTCTCAACACTGTCATAGTTTGGAAACAGTAATACCATTAATTCCTTGCCTTCAACAGGAGTTTCGATGGTGGGCTCAAGCTTGTCACCTCAACAAGGGACAGCCTTTCACTCAACCCACAGCCAGGCAAACACTGACAACAGATGCATCGGATTACGTCTGGGGAGCACACATGGCAGGAAAATGTATTCAGGTCAAGTGGCCCGCAGAACAAAGGCATCTTCACATCAATCAAAAAGAGATTCTAGCTGTACAAAATGTCCTTATAGCTTTCAAGGACCTTCTGCATCCAGGGCAACTACTACTAGAAACAGACAACACCACAGTTATGTGGTACATAAACAAGCAAGGGGGGACTCATTCTTATCCCCTCTGCAGACAAGCCATGACCTTGTGGAACACAGCTCTAACCTATCCAGTTCATCTGCAAGCACAATTCCTGCCAGGAGAGAAAAACACACTGGCAGACGACTTAAGCAGAAACATCATGGATCCGCATGAGTGGAAAATACATCCACAAATATTCAGAATGATAGCACAAAAATGGTGGAACCCGGACAAAAATCTGTTTGCATCCCCAATGAACTGCCAGCTACAGAAATTTTGCACAAGGACTTACCCACCCACAAGCATGGAAAATGGATGCCCTCTCATTCAGCTGGAAAAACCTACAAGTATATGCTTTCCCACCACTACCTCTCCTTCCAAAGGTACTCATAAAAGCCAGGCAAGAAAAGCCAAACATGATACTTATTGCCCCAGACTGGCCACGCCAGCACTGGTACCCAGTCCTAAAGAACTTAGCACAAGGTCCACCTTGGATTTTGTCTCAAATCCCACATCTTCTGACTCAGCACAACCATCAGATACTTCACAGCCAGCTAAAGACTTTAAACCTGGCTGCCTGGTAGATTCCTTAGTCAAGCAAGCAATGCCTCTCTCCAGAGCTGTTATGGATGTCATTCTGGAGGCCAGAAGGCCTAGCACCAGGAAAGCCTATTCGGATAAGTGGAAGAGATTCTTTGCCTGGAACCAGGCTCACAGCCTTGACCCTCTTGTCCCAAATATTCCTCAGATACTACAATATTTAACTGCGATGCAGGACAAAGGCCTCTCCTTCTCATCCATCAAGATCCATGCCTCTGCCATCTCTGCTCATTACAATACGGACCCGTCTATTTTTTCTAATCCTTTGCTAAAACAGTACCTCAGAGGGGCTAAAAACATAAGACCACCCAGTAGAGTACCAACTCCAACTTGGGACCTCAACTTCGTGTTGGAAACATTAACTTTACCTCCTTTTGAGCCAGTTAACTCAGCAGATTTAAAATCTCTCTCTTGGAAAACAGCTCTGCTCCTGGCAATAACCTCAGCACGAAGAGTTTCAGAATTACAGGCACTAATGCCAGTGGAACCTTTCATCATTTTCCACCAAGACAGGGTGTCTTTAAGAACAAACCCTACTTTTATGCCAAAGGTGGTATCAAGTGTGGCTCTAAACCAAACTATTCACTTGCCAACTTTTTATCCAAACCCACAGAATAAAGGGGAGAGACTTCTGCATTCCTTGGACATACACAGGCAGTTACGCTTTTACTTGGACAAAACCAAAGCTTTCAGGAAAACTGAGCAATTGTTTGTAGCATATGCTGCAGGAGCACAGGGAAAAGCCATTTCAAAACAGACCATTTCAAAATGGATAGGACACTGTATATGTTTCTGCTATACACACCATGGGAATACTGTACCTAACAGCATTAGGTCTCATTCCACCAGGGCAACAGCCACTTCAACTGCCTACTTCAGAGGAGTACCTACCAAGGACATTTTGGAAGCAGCAACTTGGAGTTCTGTACATACCTTTACCAAGCATTACCATCTGCCTCTTTACTCTAAATCCAGAGCTGGCTTTGCCACTGCAATGCAGCAGGGCCTTATAGCCACCCCTAATGCCTTATAGAACCAGCCACCCAACCTCAGCTTTGGAATTCTACCCAAGTGTAATGACTGCAGCAGTGTAACATGATGAACATAGTACAGTTTTGTACCTACCATAAATGTAGATGTTCAAGTGTATACACTGCTGCCGTCCAGCTTACCCTCCCTCTTCCCCCTCTTTCTGGCTGGTACGTACCTAAGTCTTATACCCTTTACTACCTATGGGGACTATTTGCTGGTAACTGAAAGTTTTTGATTGCTGCTTTTATGTATGTTTTATTAGCAATTTGCATAGCCTACCTTTCTGGGGGCACCTGACATCTGGGGCAAGAAAAAAGCTGAAGAAAATGGCGTCAGCTGCATCTTATATACCCATGTCGCACTGACATCAGGGAAGAAGCGACAGCAACCGACGCCGGACCAAGACTTTGGAACTCAGGCCGACTGAGGGGACCGCCTGACGGCAGGATAACCCAAGTGTAATGACTGCAGCAGTGTATACACTCTAACATCTACATTTATGGTAGGTACAAAACTGTACTTATGTGGATGAGGAGTCTTGTTACACAGCATTGGTTTCCTTTGTCAAATATACCTCTCTATCATAACCATTCTGTTGATGTTGCAGAAGAAGTTTAGATCGCTAAACTGAGTATTTCTAATGCTGTTCGATTTGCTAATGTCCAGTAAATCCATCAGTAATGGATTGCAGGATGCTTTATATGACCAGCACAGCTCACCTCTGAGTCTGTAGTATACTGAGTATAGTGACGGGGCTTTGAGTCAGTCCATGTAGGACATGTCATTTAGGTCTTGTATCGTTTTAGTAAGGTATCCTTGTGGGCATTCCAGTTGTTGCATGTGTTTTACTCTAATGCTGGATCCTTGTCATCCATACTCAGTCTACTTTGATAACTCCCCACCCCCCTATCAATTTCTCTTCTCCAGGCTGGCATAGTAGATATATCTTGAAGGCCATCCACTATTAAGAAGGCCCTTTCTTATGCATCCATTGCCCTCCTCCTCCTAGGAAGTAAGCAGCAAACTTGATCTGAGATGAAAACCTGCAAGTTGAAATGGATGGACTGTGAATGAGGAGAAATTCAGTATTATGGTAAGTACATAACTTCTGTTTGACTTTTTGTGAAAGAAATTTATGATTCAGGAGAGAAGTGTTGCACCTGAGCTAGATGTGGGAATTGAATGCAATATTTTGTAAGAAACTGTAACTCTGCATCTTCCTTGTACTATATGTAAGTTACTGTGCAATCGTCTGGCACATTACAGGCCTTTTATTGACATTTAACTTTTGAATACAAGTGTAAAAAGCACCTATTGTTACTGTTAGTATCCCTAGAAAATGAAATAATGGTGTCAAGTGTACTAGTGAAACACTTGGTGTACTTTGACAAGTACTGAGTGATTCATAGTTTTTTTGTAGAAAATAACTGGGATTCTGGGAGTATTTTGTACCTCAGTCAGCCTTTAAGATTGATATTGTTTTTATGAGATTTCCTTTTGCAATATCATCAGTCTTAAAAGTATTTCAGTAAGTTTTAGCTAAATGATGAAGTCTTTGAATGGGTATTTTTTTTTATAAAAACAGCTTTATTAAATTATCACTAAAGACATAGGTATTTTAGATGTACATTACTAGAAAATCAAATATTAATATTTTTTCATTTACATGCATTATATAAATATATATTATTTTTAAAAGTTGTTATTCACTCTAGCATTACATAAATCACTCAGTTGCTGACTTCCCTCAAGTCTCACTCCTCCTTGTTATTTTGTATATATTTTTCCTTCAAATTCCATTAATTTGTGCCTTCCTTTTTCTGAATATCCCATTTCCAGAATCCTTGCTGGGTTTTTTTTGTTTTTTTTTTGTAATACAGTATTCAGTAGTTTATATGTTTTTGGTCATGTTTTTGATTTCCATTTTCTCAAATTACTTTTTTATTGGCCGGTAGCATTATACTTAATAAACCATAACTATGTCTAGGCAATTCAGATTTATTTATTTTGTTATATTTTGTTTACTGGAAAGTTCAAGTGGGCACACGTCCCATTTTCAGCAGAGGCCCAGGGAGAAAAGCTCTAGCGTGAAGTACATTTTTACAATGAACAGTAAAAAAATTAACATTTTAATCATTATTTTTGCAGGTGATATTGAGACATAAATAATAAAAATTGTAAATACATTTGTCGTACTTTAGAAGTTATATTATTGTATACAAGTCATAAACATTAACGTAATAGCTGAAGATAAAAGATCATTGATGGTTCACATAGGTTCAGTATGTATATTGACATATATGAGGTTGGATGTCACTAGTGCAGGATCAGAAATTAGAAGGAGGTGAAAGGATATAAGCAGAAATAATCAAGAAAAGTGTAAGTAGAAAAAGGTACAATAATGGGGAGGTTAAGATTAACAGTAGCTAGGTAAGGAGATGAGGTGGGTAAGGAAAGGGGGTATTAGCTTGAAGATGTTCACATCATTGCACTGTCCTCCTTTTTACTTGTCAAGTACAATATAATATAATCTACAGATAAAGCTAATTTGTATGGATTATCATACCAATTATAGCCTTGAATTTGAGGCCCTTATTTTCTTTGTCGATGGCTCTAACTGTAAATCAAATAACTGGGAAAGAGGGCACCATTGCTTGGTTCCTCTCTTCAAACGCAACTTGTTGGAAAGGAAACCTCCCAATTTAATTATTGCCTTAGGCCCTTCAAATATACTCCTAATTAACCCTGGTATTATATCAGGGAATGTAGCCGCGGTGGTGCAGCGATAGTGTTGTCGCCTCACAGCAAGAGGTTCTCCTGTTCGATTCTCGGCTGGAGCACTTTCTGTGTGGAGTCTGTGCCTGTCCTCCCCGCGTTTGAATAGCGTTCGAAAGACATGCGTGAATGGGCGTGCCTTCGTTGAAGGTTGGTCGTCGAGCTGGCACCTCGGCACCCTAAAAATCTACTGCCAATCATTAGCAGACCGGAGTTCTGCTGTGGCAACCCCTAACCGGGAAAAGCCAAAAGAAAAACAACATTATATCAGGGAATGCAGAATACTTCCTTTGCCAAGCTGACTCTCTCAGATGCATTTTTCGTATCGGGACTCATCAACAGTAGCAAAATTTGCTTACATTCTGCTTCAGTCTTGATTATAGTTGTAGCATTAATGTTTACCTCATCTCCACAAAACCACATTGATCCATATCTATGAGTTTGGTCAGTGCTTCTGCCACTCTCTTAGCTAGTATAGACATACACACTTTATAATGATAGTTTAAAATTGAACGTATTGAAAGTCATTGTTTTCCCTGTATTGAAAGTTAGCAGTTTCCCAGTCATTCACAGTCATTCTGCATAAAATTCTATGTTTCTTTCCATATCACTGTTGCAGTATTGTTTTACTCGTGGGATATCCTGCCAAGGATAGCCTAACGTCTGGCCAATATATCAAATACTTTACACCTTCCAGGCATCACTACATCAGACGTGCGTCTTAAGTGTAAGGCATAAGGTACATATATAATGTATGGGGAACTAATCCTCAGAGCTTCTTTGCCATCAGTCTGAGCACTACCTCGGAGTTCAGTCTGTATGCCGATGTTCATCGTGTTTCACTATTGCAGTCATTACTCTTGAGTTATCCTGCTGGCAGGCTACCCGCAGTTGGCCAGAATTCCAAAGTCTAGGTTCGGCGTCTGTTGCTGTCGCCTCTTCCCTGATGTCAGTGCGCCAGGGGTATAAAAGATGCAGCTGACGCCATTTTCTTCAGTCTTTCTTGCCACGCGGTGCCTGAAGCAAAAGCAGTTCACAAGTGCCGTTTGGCCGACTCCTGAGATTTTCAAATCTGAATTTCAGAACCAAAGTCTTCATTAAAGCTAAGTACCCCATTGGGGAAACTTTTTTCTTGCTCCAGACCGATGTCAGAAAAAGTTAATTGTATTTCTTGTGGGAAGCAAATGCCTCATGCGGATTTTCACTCTTACTGTATTGGCCCCTTTCACAACGTTGCTAGCTGTTGGTTTTGTGCTAGATTTAACTAACGCACTATCAAGCGTCAGTTCGATTTTGCATTTCATTACTTTGGCCGAAGATTTAATTATATAATGCTGGCGGAACAGCTGACAACTGGAGTTTATAAAAAACGCAAGGACAAGGATAGGCATCTGAGGTCCAAAACCGACCAAGCCTCTTCTAGGCCAGTCGCCGATTCTCAGTGAGGCGCTTTCACAGCCCCTGGCGCCCGCTACCGACTCCCACGTGGAGCCGAATGGGCCTCTGAAAACTCAAGGTATTGTACACTCGGAAATCAATCCCTCAGATGGGTCCGGAGCCGTTGAGAAGGCATCTGCTTCTGAGGGTGTCTTCAGACCTACACAACTGTATGTTAAGCCATCTTCAGCTTCAAAGACGGACTAAAGCAGCTCTAAACACAAACAAGTACAGCATTCTCCTATTCAGACTTCCATGCCTAAAAAACAGATGCTCAAAATGGCTGAAGACCTAATTACTTTGATCAGGGGCTCCCATCCCCCTCCTGATAAGAGACTTGGGCAAGAGACAGATTATGATTATTCTGATCAGGTTTCTATTTCCTCTGATTCCTCTTCTGAACAGGATTACTCCATGCTTCCCTGTGAGGATTCTGATGCTGAAGAATCCATTCCTTCAGCCTCTCCTCCTGAGGGCTATTCTTTTGGGGAAACACTGCATACTATGAGGGAGCATTTCCACTGGGAGAGCCAAGATTATTCTGAATCTAAGAAAAGGCTCAGAGACTTCCTGCTTCTTCCTCAGCACAGACCCCTTGCTATTCCAACTGTTCTAGACATTGTAGATGATGTATTTTCAGAGTCCGGACTGACCCCTGACTCTTTACCCCCCCCCCCCCGCACCTGCTAAGCCAGATAAGATACTACAGGGTACCAGATTCTCATAAATTCCTATATAAAAACCCCGCTGCTGACCCAGAAACTATATCTCAGGGTCCCGAGGGGGTTAAAGCTTCCACTGCAAAAAACCCTGTCCCCTCTGATACGGATTCTAGGGTTCTAGACAGATGGGGGAAAAAAGTTTACACTTCTGCTACCCTGGCTGTAAGGGCTTTAAATTGTCAATTTCATATGCTTAAATATCAGCAATAAATGTCACTGCTTAAACAGAAAATGTTGACAAATACTGAATATTCAGAGAACAAGGAATTCCAGGATTTCTTGCATGCAACTGAACAAGTGGGAAAGCATACTTTGTAATGTGGTTATGATTCACTAGAGGCCTCTTGCAGGGCCGCTGTTACAGGTTCTGTTGTTAGAAGGCATGCTTGGTTAAAGGAACAAAATCTGCCTGATCATGTTAAAGCAAAATTATTAGATGCACCATTACAGCATGATACTTTGTTTGGTACTAAAGCAGAAGAGGTGTAGAAAAAAATGAAGGATAAAGCAAAATCCATGCAGACAGTCAAGGATTTCTTACAGGTACAGCCATCCAGGTTTAGCAGGAACTGGCCTTCTAAAAATTAGTCCTTTCCAGTCTCAGACAGACCACAGAGAGGCAGATACAGGCGTCCCAGAGGCAGATCTCCGCCCCAAGGCTCATACAGGCCTAAACAATGGGGTGCTCCTACCTCCAAAAGCGGAGAAGACAAATCACAGCCTTACAGGAAGCAGTCCCAATGACTTTCCTGTACCAGTTCCAAACAGTTTTCTTTTGACATTCCCCTTAGGTGGAAAACTAGCACTTTTTTTCATCAAATTGGCAGATCGTTACCAAGGACAAATGGGTCTTGAACATAGTGTCCCAAGGCTACAGGTTCCATTTTCACACTCTACCAAGGTCAAAGGGCATGCCAGACCTGCCACACAATAAATGGGCAGAGGCACAAAAACAAATTACAGCCCTCATGGACAATGAGGGCCATTCAGCAAGTACCACAACAAGAGCAGGGGCAAGGATTTTACTCCAGACTTTTCCTAGTACCCAGGAAGGACAAAACCTGGAGACCAATTCTGGACCTGTGTATACTAAATACGTTTCTGGAAGTTCCAAAATTCAAGATGTTGACTCTTCAGCAGCTACTGCCCATGCTGGGAAAGAGGGCTTGGTTCATAACTTTGGACTTAAAATAGGCATACCTGCATGTCCCAATCAGCCAGTCTTGCAGAGGATACCTCAGATGCATAGCTGGCTCAATGCATTACCAATTCTCTGCACTGCCCTTTGGCTGATCTACTGCCCCCAGGGTCTTTACAAAATGCCTGGCACCAGTAATTGCGTTTTGCAGACAAAAAGGAATTCAAATATATCCCTACTTGGACGACTGCCTAATTCAAGCAGAGAACAAAGACACTCTTCTAAAGCACCTGGTGTTTGTAAAAAGATTACTAATTGGCTTAGGGTACACAGTAAACAAAAAGAAATCAAAACTAGTGCCCTCTCAAGAGATAATATTCGTGGGTGCAAGCTTAAATACAACTGCCCAAATGGCTTATCTCATGCCAGACAAAATCAACTGACTACTTCAAGGAATTGGCAACAAAAACCCACCTGTCTGCAAGGAAAATCCTGCAGGCCTTGGGTTTCATGGCATCCTGCATTCTACTAATTCCATATGCCAGATTGCGTATGAGGAAACTACAATGGTATCTGGAAAGTGTTTGGACTCAGCATTGCCACAGCCTGGAGACAGTAATTGCACTTATTCCCTGCCTACAACAGGAGTTTCGATGGTGGGCAGAAGCCTGTCACCACAACAATGGTCTGCCATTCAGTTTACCCACAGCCAGACAGACACTGACAATGGATGCATCAGATTATGCCTGTGGGGACCATATGGCAGGAAAATATATTCAGGGCACATGGCCTGCAAACCAGAGGCATCTTCACATCAATCAAAAAGAAATGCTAGCTGTTCAAAATGCCCTGACAGCTTTCAAGGACCTGCTCCATCCAGGACAGTTACTGATAAAGGCAGACAACACTACGGCCATGTGGTACATAAAAAAGCAGGGAGGTACACATTCCTACCCCCTCTGCAGACAAGCAATGACCTTATGGGACACAGCATTGACTTTTCAAGTCCACCTGCAAGCACAATTCCTGCCAGGAAAAACAAATACTCTGGCAGACGAACTAAGCAGAAGCCTCATGCATCCCCACGAATGGAATCTGGATCCACAAGTCTTCAGGATGATAATGACATGGGGATGCCCAGACATGGATCTATTTGCCTCCCCTCACAACTGTCAAATGCAGAGATTTTGCACAAGAATTTACCACAAGCAAGCATGGAAAGTGGACACCCTGTCATTCAGCTGGAACAGTCTAACAGTATATGCCTTTCCCCCACTGCCTCTCCTTCCCAGAGTACTCCTAAAGGTCAGACAAGAGAAGCCAAAAATGATTCTGATTGCACCAGACTGGCAACGCTAGCACTGGTAGCCAATCCTAAAGAGCTTGTCTCAAGGTCCAGCATGGATATTGCCTCAAACTTCTCACTTGCTGACCCAACAAAACAATCGGATCCAGCACAGCCAACTCAAGACCTTAAATTTGGCAGCATGGCGGATAATGTAGCCATTCAGAACACTCCTCTTTCAAAAGCTGTTATGGATGTCATCTTGGAGGCCAGGAGGCCCAGTACCAGAACATCTTCTGCAGAAAAATGGAAGAGATTCTGTGCTTGGAACCAGGAACAAGGGATTGACATGTCTGTACCAAATATTCCTCAGATTTTACAGTACCTATAACTGAGATGCTGAACAAAGGCCTTTCTTTCTCATCAGTTAAGATTCATGTCTCTGCCATTTCTGCGCATTACAATACGGAACCACCTATCTTTTCTCATCCTTTAATAAGGCAGCATCTCAGAGGGGCCAAAAACATTAGGCCTCCAAGGAGAGCACCAATTCCAGCCTGGGACCTCAATTATGTTTTGGAAAAACTCACACTGCCTCCTTTCGAGCCAGCATCAACAGCAGATATAAAATTCTTATCCTAGAAAACAGCTCTGCTCCTAGTCATAACCTCTGCAAGGCGAGTCTTGGAGTTAAACGCACTCATGGCTGTGGAACCTTTCATCATTTTTCATCCAGACAGGGTTTCTCTGAGGACAAACCCTACATTTATGCCTAAGGTGGTGTCCAGTGCGGCCCTCAAACAAACCATTCACTTGCCTACCTTTTACCTAAATCCACAGAACAAGGGTGAGAAAATTCTGCATTTTTTGGACATACACAGACCGTTACGCTTCTACTTAGAACTAAAGCTTTCAGAAAGACTGAGCAACTTTTAGTGTCATATGCTGCAGGATCACAAGGAAAGGCTATGTCAAAACAGACTGTTTCTAAATGGATAGGACATTGCATCCATTTCTGCTATTTTCAACATGGCAAATCAGTGCCTAAGGGCATTAGGCCTCATTCCACCAGAGCAGCAGCCACTTCAGCAGCCTTCCACAGAGGAGTACCAACCAAAGAAATTTTAGAGGCTGCAACTTGGAGTTCAGTGCACACTTTTACAAAGCACTACCACTTGCCTCTCTACTCTAAGTCCAGAGCAGGCTTCGCCACTGCAGTTTTGCAGGGCCTCATAGCCTCTCCTAATCCTATTTAGCCCAGCCACCCATCCTCAGCTTTGGGATTCTACCCAAGAGTAATGACTGCAACAGTGAAACACGATATACATAGTACAGTTGTGTACCTACCATAAATGTAGATGTTCGAGTGTATTCACTGTTGCAGTCCAGGTTACCCACCCGCCATCCCCCTTCTCTTTGCTGGGACTTATCTGCACTTCTTTATCCTATACGACCTTTTTGGTGTATTTGCTTGTAGATGAAGGAAATGTTATTTTTATGCTTGCATTTCTTATTGGAATATTTTTCAGCCTACCTATTTGGGGCACCTGACATCTGAGGCAATAAAAACTGAAGAAAATGGCGTCGGCTGCATCTTTTAAACCCCTGGCGCACTGACATCATGGAAGAGGCGACGGCAACAGACACCCAACCTAGACTTTGGAATTCTGGCCGACTGCGGGTAGCCTGCCAGCAGGATAACCCAAGAGTAATGACTGCAACAGTGAATACACGCTAACATCTACATTTATGGTAGGTACACAACTGTACTTTCACCAAGCTGGTTTCTGTACATTGCCTTAAAAAAATAAGTGCCCTGCTGGGGTTCCTTCCTTTCTTTTTTCCTCATTGTAGTTTTTCATGTCATCCATGAGGGGGAAATGCGTGTGTGGGGGGCAGATACCCTGTAAAGATAGACAATAAGTACCTTTATTTTTGGGTGCTATGCAGGGCCATAATCAGTATGATGTCTGTCAGGTGTTTGTCCCTAAGACACTCTGCAGCCATTTGTAATCCCTTTTGACATTTTTGTCAAACCGTCTAAAGTTGTTGACCCAGGGTAACACAGCTGAATCTGCCCACCCGGAAGATCAACTGCCACTTAAGAAAAAAAGCACACAGTAAATCTGCTGCTGTCCAGCCTCCACTGGATGTCTCCCTCGAGTTGGATAAGGCCACAACCCAGTTGGAGGTTAACATGAAGCTGCCTACTCACACATCATTGAGGCTGTAAATACATGTGTTATAGATGTAAGGAGGGAACCATAGCTAATTTGGGGGAGGGGGGTCCCCAAATTTTAGTCAGGGAAGAGGTATCTGGTACCCAAATTGGATCTAGACAGGGATCTGAACCTCTTAGGTTGCCTAGGCAGACGTTCCTTTAAAAAAGAAACAGAAAACCAAACATGGCTACTGATCCTGACAGAGTGGCAGGACTTTACTTGGGGGCTGTTTAATACCTTAGTAGATCTGAAGCCCCCACAAGGATGGCCTGTCCCATCTGCCTCTACACTCTGGTCTTCCACCTCTTCCAAGAGACCAAGGGATTCTGATACTTCATATGAAGAATTGGACTCTGCTGAATAATCTTTACCATATTCCTGACAGTTACACTCACCTTTGGCTCTGGGGTCTGATGAAGAAAATTCTTTGTCTGACTCTTTTGAAGAATTATTGTCTGGGTGTACAGTGGTTTGTATGGTGGAACACTAAGTGGAATTGTTCTGAAGTCTCAGAGCTTAGAAAGAGATGCTGTGAATTCTTGTATATGGACTTACCCAGACCTTCTGCAGTCTTTCCTGTTTTAGCTTTCTTCTTGGACACATTAACAGTAGCTTGTCATGATCCTGCCTCTCAGTCTCTGGCCCCTAAGAAGTCAGACAGATTTTTATAAAGTAAACAGTTCTTCATTTGATCATGCTGTAGTTTGTGTGTGCATCGGTAAGGTATCCAAACTGCTTTCTTCTTCCAAGCTTTTTACCTTCTGATGAGGACAACTGCCCTGTTGAGAGATATGGGAAAAAAGTATGTACTTCTGCTACTTTGGCCTTAAGGGCCATTAATTATCAGACCCACGTTACTAGATGCATGCTGGCCCTTCTCACCCAGGTGGGTTGGGGGGGGGGTGACAGACAATACTGATTCAGACAATAACACTTCTGCTGTTTCTCTTCTGAGTTGTGCCTCTCCATTGAAAGCAGCTGTGATGCAGCTGATGCCTCCCCAAGGGCAGCTGCATCTGGTTCTGTCATGCAAAGACTTTCTGGATGTGCCTGCAGGCCTTCTCTGAGGACATTAAGGTCAGACTTTTAGATTCTCCCTTGGATAACCAAAATCTTTTTGGCATTGCTGAATTTTTTAAAACCTTGCTGGATAAGGATAAAGTTATGTAGGACCTTAAACACATGTGTTTCTCCTGCACCTAATCTCCAGTGGAATTATACATCAAAATATTATTTTGTCTGTAGGCAGCTTAAACAGCCTGTTAAGACTAAGAGGGTTTTCCAAGACAAACCCACCCACAGTTCCGGAGCCCGAAAAACTTTTCTGGATAAGTCTGACTCTCTGACATCTTGCCTCCCTTCCCTGTCAGCCAGATTCCTCGGTCCTTCAAGCTCTTTCCTTCCCTTTTTGGCAACAGCTAACTACATATGTTTAGGTTCTCCCCATCATCCATAATGGTTATTTCCTGGCTTGGAAGTACAGTTCTCCATTTTCTGGCTTTTCTCAGCCTCCTCCTTGTTAGCTTCCTTGGTTTCCTTTGATCTTGAGAGACCTGGTAGAACAAGGAACCATCAAGCTAGTTCCCTTGTCTCAGCAGGGAACAGTTTTTATTCCAAAATGCTTTTGGTTCCCAGGAATGGGAGAGGTCATAGAACCCCATTCTAGACCTGCCCTGTCTCAAAGGTTTCTTCCTTCAGGAATTTGCCTCTTCAGACCCTCTTTTGCTTCCCATAGCTTTTCTGGTCTACCTGGATCTGAAGGACATGTAACTCCAATTTTCCTATTTCACCCTCTCTTCAGGAAGTTTTTACATTTCTCTGTTTCTTCCTCTCTTTGTCAGTTCTCTTCTTTGCCTTTTGATCTTTTTACAGCTCAAGTGGAATTTACTAAGTGTTTGCCCTGTGATAGCCGCCTGCAGATTTCAGAGAATTCAAGTATTCCCTTATTTTGGACAATTTTTTGGTTCAAGTCCCCCCTCAGCTGCTTTTCTGCTTTAAAATCTACAGTTCACTCTATGTTTACTGTGCAGTGTGGGATTCACCCTCAGTCTCAAAAGGTTTGTTGACCACATCACAGGATCAAGTATTTTTGGGTTGCAGGGTTTAGACTATCCCAGTGTTGGCTTTCCATCTACCTCCCAAGATCCTCTTTTGCCTACCTATTTCAGGCATCTTCCTCTTCTGGTTATTCCTGCAAGGGAATTTCTTTGATGCCTGGGGTACATAGTTTCCACCCTTCCAATGGTTCCTTTCGCCTAACTCAACATGAGGATACTTCAGTGGTATGTCAAGGCTGTTTGGCTTCAACACTATCAACCTCTGGATTATCTTGTTCTTCTGTTACCTTGTCTCAAACTCTTACTCTACTCATGGATACAGCAAATTTTCCTAAATCCAGGTCTGCCTTTTTCAAGTTCCTCTTCCTATTCAAGAGCTATACATGGATGCTTCTAATCAAGGTTGGGAAGCTTTACCCAAACATCTCAAAGTCCAGGGTCTTTGGTCCTGTAAACAGATGTCAGACCACATCAGTATTCAAGAGTTGCGGACTCTGACTAGCTCTTCAGGCATTCCATTCCTTTTGGTTTCCAGGTCCTCTAAAGGTTTTTACAGACAGTACCACAGTCATGTGGTACATCATCAAGCAGGGTTGCATAAAATGTTACCTTCTTTGCAGGGTGACTCTTTAGGCTTGGGTTTTTGCAATCTGCTATCATCCAGTTCTTCAAGCAGTTTGTATCCCTTCAGAGCATAATCTAGTGGGAGACTGAGCAGGTCCAGGACACATCTTTACAAGTGGATACTTCACAGGGAGGTGTTTCTTTTTTAATTTTAAATATTTTTTTATTAAACAAGAAACATCTTTATTAAATTATCATGTATGACTTAGGTAATCTTATATTTACAGTGGATATAAAAAGTTTACACATGCCTGTTAAAATGCCAGATTTTTGTGATATAAAAAAATGAGACCCCAATAGATCATTTCAAAACTTTTCCCACCTTTAATTGACCTATAACCTGTACAATTCAGTTGAAAAACAAACATCTGTTAGGGGTAAATATAAAAAAAAAGTACAATATGCTGGTTGCATAAGTGTGCACACCCTTTCATGTCTCCATAAATAAGGATGTTCTTCATCTCACATTGCTGCAGTCCTTACACTTGGGTAGTCCGCTGTCCTCGGTCGGCCCGAATATCAAAGTATTAGGCTGACGTCGGTCAAGGCGCTTAAGACTGACATCAGGACGTCAGGGTACAAATGCGCATGACCGACGTCATATCCTCAGTCTTTTTTGCCGCATGGTCCGATGCAGAAGCAGCGTTGCAAGTGCCGTTCGGCGTTCTGAAATTTTTCGAATTCGGAGTTTCAGACCGAGTCAAAGTTGGCTAAGTACCCCGTTGGGGAATATTTTAGTTTTTTTTGCCTCAGTGGTTTACCGGATGTCCGAAAAACTGAATAACTGTATTTCTTGTGGGAAACAGATACCGCATAGACATTATCATGCTTTGTGTATTCCTTGTTTGGGGCCTGAGCACGACGTTGTTGGGTGTCGCTTTGTGCTAGGTTCAATAAGCGCACTATTGCGAAGGTTAGATTGTGCCAGGTTGGTCTTGAAGCGGTGCAATTATAATATGCCGCCGGATGCTCCGGCCCGCTTCTTCAAGAAGCGCAAAGACAAAGCTGCTAAACCCAGGCAAGAAGAGTCGTCCGTCGGACGCCGGTTCTTTAGAGCGTCAGTGGAACCGGTGGTTCACGGAGGCTTCTCTGGAGTCCCAGGGGGAGACTTTGATATTGCAGGATGTGGCCTCTCAGGAGGCAGGTCAGGCTGAAGGGGCTTCTCAGGTTACTGTACTCCCCTCCCTTCCTAGGATGGTTAGGCCCTCTCCTTCTGTTTCCAAGGCTTCTCCCAGAGGCAGGCCAGGTTTAGCTTCTGTTGGGGTCACTCCTAGTTCATCAGGATCTGTGCCCAAGAAGCACATGCTTAAAATGGCAGAAGATTTAATTACTTTGATTAGAGGTTCTTTGCCCCCTCCTGATAAGAGGCCTAGGGTGGAACCAGAGTTGGGGAGTTTTGAGCAGGCTTCGGATGTTTCAGAGTCTTCGGCTGAAGACTTGCAGGAGTATTCTCCTTATTCTGATTCTGATGTGGATGATTCTACTCCTTCTGCTTCTCCTCCAGAGGATTTTTCTTTTTCAGAGACTCTTCATTCCATGAGGGAGCATTTTAAGTGGGAAGGTCAGGACTTCTCTGATTCCAGGAAAAGGCTTAGGGAATTTTTGCTTTTACCCCAACATAGGCCTTTGGCTATACCACCTGTTCTGGATGTTGTGGAGGATGTGTTTGCAGAGGCTTCACTTAATCCTGATTCTTTGCCTCCTGCTCCTGTTAAACCGGACAGGTATTACAGGGTGCCTGAAGCTCATAAGTATCTTTATAAGAGTCCTAGGGCGGACCCAGAAACTGTTAGTCAGGGACCTAAGGGTGTCAAGGCCTCTGTTGTAAAAAATCCGGTTCCTCCAGATAAAGAGGCCAGGGCTTTGGACAGATGGGGAAAGAAAGTCTATACTACTTCCACCTTGACTATGAGGGCTTTGAACTGCCAGTTTCACATGTTGAAATATCAAAACTATCTTCTTTCTCAATTGAAGTCTAAGGTAGATGCTCTGGCGGAAGGTATTGAGTGTAAAGAATTACAAGATTTGGTGCATGTTTCTGAACAGGTGGGTAAGCATTCTTTACAATGTGGTTTTGATGCTGTACAGGCTTCGTCTAGGGTGGCTGCCACTGGGTCAGTTCTTCGCAGGCACGCCTGGCTGAGGGATCAGAATTTATCTGACCATGTTAAGACAAGGATTTTAGATGCTCCTTTACAGTCTGATGTGTTGTTTGGTTCACCTGTGGAGGCAGTCTTAAAGAAAATGGAAGACAAGGCTAAGTCTATGCAGACTGTTAAAGATTTTTTGCAAGTTCAGCCTCCGAAGTTTAGTAGGAATTGGCCTGCTAAGGGGTGGACGTACTCTTCTTATGATTCACAGTCTAGGGGTAGATCTAGACGTGGTAGGGGCAGAGCTCAGGGCTCTTTCAGACCTAGAACAGGGAGTTCACCTGCACAGTCTTCGGGTGAGGGCAGGGGCCAGTCCTTTCGTAAACAGGCCCAATGACCTACCTTTTCAGCTGCCAGAGCCTTCTTGTCTGGCAGCACCTTTGGGAGGAAGGTTGGCACTCTTCAAGGAAAATTGGAGTTTAATTACCCAAGACAGATGGGTATTGGATATCATACACCAAGGTTACAAGTTTTATTTCCATACCTTGCCTCCTTTCATAGGCATGCCAGACGTTCCTCCTCAGCAAAGAATAGAGGCTCACAAACAAATTTCTCTGCTGCTTCAAATAGGGGCCATACAACCGGTCCCTCTGCCAGAAGTGGGCCTAGGATTTTATTCTCGCCTGTTCCTAGTACCAAAGAAGGGGAACACGTGGAGACCAATTTTGGATTTATCTATCCTCAACACTTATCTGGACATTCCCAAGTTCAAAATGTTGACGTTACAACAGCTTTTACCTCTCCTGGGCAAAGATCACTGGATGGTGACTCTGGATCTCAGGAGGCTTACCTTCTTGTTCCTATCAGGCTAAGTTGCAGGAAGTATCTGCGTTTTCGGGCTGGGACATCTCATTATCAGTTCTCTGCATTGCCCTTTGGCTTATCTACTGCGCCCAGAGTGTTCACGAAGGTTCTGGCTCCAGTGATAGCTTTCTTCAGGCTAAAAGGAATACAGATCTATCCTTATTTGGACGATTGCCTGATTCTGGCTCAAGGAAGGGACGAGCTTCTTCATCATTTGCAATATGTGATAGCAGTGCTAAGATGCCTGGGGTATTCTGTGAACGAAATAAAGTCCAGTCTAGTACCCTCTCAGGACATGTGCTTTCTGGGTGTGAGACTGAATACAGCATCCCAGATGGCCTTTTTAACCCCGGACAAACAAAAGAATCTTTCCCTTTACTTCCATCAATTGTCTCATCAGTCCAGGCTGACTGCAAGGACAGTCCTTCAAGCCTTGGGGTTCATGGCATCTTGTATTCTGGTGCTTCCCAATGCCAAACTGCATATGAGGAAGCTACAATGGTATCTCAAAAATGTATGGACACAGCACTGCCAAGATCTGGACACTGTCATTCAGATAATACCTTGCATTCAAAAGAAATTTTTGTGGTGGGCTCAGGAATGTCACCTAAACAAGGGACTCTCTGTGACCCGGCCAGAGGCGAGTCAGATTCTAACGACAGATGCCTCAGACAAAGCTTGGGGAGCTCATCTAAATGGAAAGTGGATACAAGACACGTGGCCTGCCAGACTACAGCATCTACATATCAACTTGAAGGAGATGTTAGCAGTCCAATTTGCATTAATAGCTTTCAAGGATTTACTTCTTCCAGGGCAGGTGTTGGTTCTAACAGACAACACAACTGTCATGTGGTACATCAACAAGCAAGGGGGAACACATTCTTATCCTCTATGCAGACAAGCAATGATTTTGTGGGAGACTGCTCTCAGTTTACAGCTAAATCTTCAGGCAAGGTTTCTGCCCGGAGCACAGAACTCCTTAGCAGATGTGTTGAGCAGAAGAATTATGGATCCCCACGAGTGGAAATTGGATCCTCATGTATTTCAGAAATTGACAGTGTCATGGGGAACTCCAGACATAGATCTGTTCGCTTCTCCACTAAACTACCAGCTGCCAAAGTTTTGCACAAAAAGGTTTCATCCCACAGCTTGGAAAGTGGATGCTCTTTCTTTCAATTGGAGCAATCTTCATGTGTATGCCTTTCCACCTCTGCCTCTCCTCCCAAAGGTACTCCTAAAGGTCAGACAGGACAAGCCAGAGATGATTTTAATAGCTCCAGATTGGCCTCGACAGCACTGGTACCCATTACTGAGAAGTCTGGTAAGGGAGCCTCCATGGCCTTTGCCTTCGATTCCACACCTGCTGTCTCAGGAGAACAGTCATTTACTCAATGTCAAACTTCACTCTCTTCACCTAACAGCCTGGCATATTCTGTTTTAAACCCTGGAGGGTCTCAGCTTCCACAGCAAGTTTTGAATGTTATTTTGGAGGCCAGAAGGCCTAGTACAAGGAAAGTGTACGCAGATAAATGGAAGAGATTTTATTTTGGAGTGCAGCAAAGGAATTTGATGTTTCTAAGCCTAATTTAAGTGTGGCTCTTCAGTATCTTGCTGAGTTACTGGACAAAGGTTTGTCCTTCTCTTCTATTAAGGTTCATGCTGCAGCAATTTCTGCTCACTATGACTGTGACCCACCATTGTTTTCTCATCCTTTGTTTAAGCAATTCCTTAGAGGGGCAAAGAATATAAGACCCCCACATAGAGCTCCTACTCCTGCTTGGGATCTCAATTTTGTGTTGGAGAAACTCACTCTACAACCTTTTGAGCCTGCAGCTACTGCCGAGTTGAAATATTTATCATGGAAGACTGCTTTTTTGTTGGCCATTACCTCTGCGAGAAGGGTTTCTGAATTACAGTCTCTTATGGCAGTTGAGCCTTTCTTAATTTTCCATAAGGACAGAGTATCTTTGCGTACTAATCCTTCCTTTATGCCTAAAGTGGTTTCTAGTGTGGCTTTAAACCAAACTATTCATTTGCCTACTTTTTATGCAAACCCCCAGAATAAAGGGGAGAAGATTTTGCACACTTTGGATATACACAGGCAGTTGCGATATTATTTGAGCAGAACTAAAGGGTTCGGGCAGTCTCAGCAGTTATTTGTTTCATTTGCTTTGGGTTCTCAGGGCAAGCCTGTTTCAAAACAAACTATTTCTAAGTGGATTGGGTTTTGTATTGCTTTCTGTTATTCCCATCATGGTAAGGAGATTCCAGCTGGGATTAGGCCTCATTCCACTAGGGCTACTGCCACTTCTACAGCTTTTTAAGGGGTGGCAACTAAAGATATTTTGGAGGCAGCCACTTGGAGTTCAGTGCATACTTTCTCTAAGCATTACCACCTTCCTCTTTACTCTAAATCTAGGGCTGGTTTTGCCACTGCAATTTTACAGGGCATTTTGGCAGAACCTAATGCTTTATAGTTTTGCCATCCTCCCTTACCTCTGCTTTGGGATTCTACCCAAGTGTAAGGACTGCAGCAATGTGAGATGAAGAACATAGTACAGTTTTGTACCTACCATAAATGTAGATGTTCGAAGATCTACATTGCTGCAGTCCAATTTACCCTCCCTCCTTCCCATCTGTAGTTAGAGGCGGTGGTGTGGTTTGGGTTGTAAATATTGTGGATATTGTATATATTGTACATTCGATTGGTGCAAGGGTGGTTGGTTGTTTTTTTGCTGTCTTTTGGTCTTGGCCTTTCTTTTTAGGGTCTTCTGACATCTGGGGCAAGAAAAGACTGAGGATATGACGTCGGTCATGCGCATTTGTACCCTGACGTCCTGATGTCAGTCTTAAGCGCCTTGACCGACGTCAGCCTAATACTTTGATATTCGGGCCGACCGAGGACAGCGGACTACCCAAGTGTAAGGACTGCAGTAATGTAGATCTTCGAACATCTACATTTATGGTAGGTACAAAACTGTACTATATTGCTGAACCAATTCATATGTGGGTACATGATTTGCCACTATTACCTTTGTTTTAGCTTCATTAATTTTGTATCCGAAAATTTATTTGAAACTGAAAATGTTCCACAACACTGTAATGTGTCTTTCTGGTTTTGCCAGCTATAAATTAATGTCTGCAAATAGTCAGCTTTTCTTGTTTACCACCCCAATTATATCCTTGAATTTCTCAGTCCCGTATTTTCTTTGTCAGTGGTTCTAAATATAGTACAAATAAAGGGGAAATTGGTCACCACTACCTGGTTCCTGTGCTCAAGCAGACATTATCAGAGAGGACCCCACTTACTTTAATTTTCGCCCTTGATCCCTCATATATCCTCCTAATCAATCTTATATTTTTTTCAGAAAATGTAAATGCTTCCATTGCCTTGCTCATAAAGTCCTAGCTTACTCTGTCAAATGCTTTCTCTGCATCAAGACCCACCACCAATAGTGGTATTTTCTTACATTCTGCTTCCCTCTGGTTCGCCAATGTTCTGTTTATGTCAAATGTTTGCCTCCCTTCAACAAAACCACATTGATCCATATCAATTTTGGCATTACTTTTTCCATTCTTTTAGCCATTATAGACATGAACACTTTATGACCATGGTTTAGTTTTTATTGAAATGGGCCTGTATGAAGTGGGATCTGATGGATCTTTACCCTCTTTAGTATTATAGATACTACTTTTTTCTTCCAGGATGTTGGTGGTACTTCTGCTCTTAAAATACTGTTAAACAAAACCTTCTGGGTCTTTATCAGTTTTTTCCCTCATAGTTTCCAAACTTCCATAGGAATACTATTTATTCCTGAGGACTTTCCTGTAAATTGGTTATACATTACAATTTTTATCTCATCTCCTCATATCCTAACCATTAGTAATTGAGCCTCATCTACTTCTAAGTTTGACATTTAATTCATAAACACTTCCATTTATATCTTTTCTTGATTTCTATATTTCTCTGCTTTAAAAATACTTTCTTAGAATTTCCAAAATATTTCTATTACCTCTACAAGGATCTCTTGTTACTTTCCTTGTTATAGGCTCCCTAAACTTGGCAATAGCCCTTTTCACTTTATATTGCCTGAGTCATTGTTTTTAAAGTTTTTGTGTTCTAGTATTACTGTCAAAAAGCAGTTGCTTAACAGTAATCTTTCTAAACTCCTGTATACTATCGAGGCAATCCCTTATTTTCTGCTAAGTATTCTGCAGTTGATCCTCCTCAGTGTTATAAGATTTTTCATATTCTACAATGCTTTAACATTTGTCAGTCTCACTTTAAATTCTTTTACTTCTTAACCATAGCTCCCTTTCTTTTACTTCCACCTTATTTTAAACTCCACCGTAATTTTATCACACTCCCTAGCAATATTTTCAGAAGTAATTTCTATCTTCTTGAATAGCTGCTGAATAATCTCCACTACTCATTCCTTAAATTCCTCTCTTTTCAACAGATAGGTGGGAAAGTGCCAGTGTCTCATTTTTATTTTATTACCCTGTGTTTTTATTTTAGTTATTAGTGGTGCATAATCTGAAATAGTTATTGGGTGCGTTTCAAGACTTTCAATTAAATCCACACGTTCCTGTGAAATGTAAATTCTGTCTAGCCTAGCCCAGTTTTTATATCTTGGGGAATAATATGTAAATTCACTCTGAACTCCTATTACTGCTGTTAACTTATACCTTAAAAGAAGACAAGACAAATTTTCCTCTCTTTCAGTGGTCTTTAATACGCACACTTGTGGGAGCCTCATGGAAAGTACCAGTGAGAATCCCAGAACAAAAGAATGCAGACGCTTACATACTGTTAATACTGCTGACAGTACAAAAATATCAATTGGACCATTTAGGTCATTACATAAGAACAATTAACCAGTCAGTGGTTTTACCCATAGGCTTATAGCAGTTCATAGTACTACATCTCTATTCAGAGAAAGAAAATCGGATGCACTTACATAAAAGGCACATTTCCTGTTTTTAAGCAGGCTCTTGTTCTTCTGTATTTTTCCACTATTCACAGTTTACTCAGAATTCACAGTACAACGTACATGCACACAGATTATCATGTACCCAATTTGCTTAAACACATGCATGTGAGAGTGTTCAATCTCGCCATTTGTTCTTACACATGGGTGTCGGAGCCGATCCTCGGCTCCGAGTCGGCTGCTTAGCAAAGCTTTGCATCCAGAAGAAGCTCGAGACCAACCTACCTCCCACAATTCCCTCTGCCTTTACCTCAGATCTAGTTTGCCGCTGCAATCGATCACATCGTTTCTGAAGAGCTCTGACCAACTGGGAAGATAAGCTAACCTTTTTTCTTAAAATTTCTTGAAAAATTTTAGGATTATTGACTTATTTAGTGTGTGTGTGTGTGGTCTGGTCATCCCTTTCTAGTATATATATAATAGATATATATATATATATATATATATATATATATATATATATATATATATATATAGTTTAGGTTTACCTTAGGGCCTACCCCACCTGCTACTAAACTTGGACTTGGATACTTGTATAGTGACTTTTCTACCTATTTTGACAGTATTTTTGATAATCTACAATACCTTTTTCTTTCAGAAAGTCGGAAAAAGCTAAGTCAGGATTTAAGAGGTGTCAGTGGGCAGAAGATGTCTGTCACCGACAACCATAGCTCCTGTGTCTACTGTCTTGGCCCTCTCCATCTACAGGAAGACTGTTCTATCTGTCATTCCTTTAGTGGAAGGGTCATGACAGATAGGCGCATGAAGCTTATGGACAGAGGTCTTTTGAAGCCTGCCTTTCAAGAGGCTCTTGACAAGTCAGACCAGGCTTCTAAATCCTCGAAGGAGTCGAAGACATCGGAGCCCATGTCATCGGCTCCGAGTTCTTCTTTTAAGGTTCGTTCACCGGTTCCACAGACTTTGGGGCCGAGTGTCGAGCTTTTGTCCGTCACTGAGCCTCGAGTCTTGGAACCGGTAACGGAGCTTCCACCTCCTGCTCTATTGAGGTCTGCACCGTCCTCGATTCCTTCGACTCGATCTTCCAGACCCCTCTGCGACACCGACGTAGATAGTGTGGTGCAGAAGTTAATGGAGAACACGGCCCTGTCCAAACTCATTGCAGTCTCCTCTCAATTGGTGTCGAGACTCGAAGGCCTTCCTTTATCTCCATCTGAGCCTCCTCCGAGGCCTACACAGCCCTCGGAGCCGGGAGACGTTGATCTGATGATAGTGGAGCCCGTGGTGCCGGAACCGTCCCTTTCTCGGTCGGCACCGTTGACCTCGACTCCGTCCGAACCGTTACCGGACTTGCGGAGCCGTCTATCTATCCTGGGTTCCGGAACAGAGAGTCGAACCGATGTTTCGGTACGGACTCGGCGCCTCGGCACGGATCACTTCGGCTCCGTCCTCTGGGTCGATGCCCTTGGCTTCCGTGTCGGAGATACCTCCACGTTCTTCGGAACCGGGGGATTCCTCGGCTTGGGGTCCAGGGGCCTTCGACCGTATGAGGAAGGTATTGTCTTCTCAGACAACCACTTCTGCGGAAGCAACTTCTCCCTCCCATAAAGGTTCGTTGTCTTCTTCTGCACCCACGACTACACAAAAGCGTCGAGCACCAGTGTCTCAGCCACTCACAGAGGGAGCCCCTTCTTCCTCGGAGTCTTCATCGGATGCCCCCCCCCGATGACGTTCCGAGGAAAAGATTGTGCAAGAGGAGGCACTTAGATTCTCCACAAGAATCCTTAACATCGGATACTGACTTAGATGAGTCAGAGGGGTCCCCAAAATCACCCTCGGAGGATGTCTCCTTTTCTGACATCCTGGAGATCCTGAAACAGAGAGGTGATTGGCAGGCCCTACCCCCTTCTGAGGATGAGTCGGTTCTGCTGAAGGCATTTAGTGCTCGCCCTTCTTCCTCCTGGGTCACTCCGCCCTTCGACGAGTTAATGGAATTAATTGCTCGAAGGGCATGGGAGGCACCTGACACAGTGGAGCCAGTTCCCAGGAAGCCTAATAAATATATAATTGCCCCTCAGGATAAATCATACCTCACTAAGGGAGTTCCAGTGGACGCTATGGTGGTGGCAGCAGCCACAAAAAAGGAGATGTCCGAATCTTCCTCGTCTGTTCATCCTCCTAACAGAGACTCTAGGACCATGGACAGATATGGGAAGCGCATTTTCAGCTCACCGACTTTCTCCATGCGATCGCTGAACTACCTTACACATTTCACACGATTACAGAGGGATCTAGTCAAAGAGTCGGGAGATACCCTCCAGGGTAGTACAGATGCTGCTGTCTTGGATAAGGTTACAGCACAGCTCAATACCCTTACATCTATTGTAAATTCGTCCATGAGGCTCATCTCGTATGCGGCCGAAGGGTCGAGTAGGGCTGCAGCTTCAGCGATTGCTCTTCGTAGACAATCCTGGATGCGCTTGTGCTCCTTTGCGGAAGCCTTCAAGTCTTCCTTTACTAACGCCCCATTTGATGGTGCCACTCTTTTTGGCCCCAAAGTGAAGGAGACCCTGACCCGGTGTGAGCAGGAGGGAAAGACTCTGTCTGCGGTCGGAGTCCGTTTTTCCACCCTGTCCAGACCGTACCCCAAAGGGCAACGAGGTGGAAAGATGTGGTTTCGTAAACCCCAGGGTTCTTTCCCAAGCACACAGGGTGATGCCCCCTCCAGAGGCAGTGGGGGGGCAGAGGTGGAAGACGCCGCCCTGGTGGCCGAGGGGGTCCGCAGAACCATGGCGACAGGGATACCATCCCTGGGAAGCCTTTCCAGCACTCCTGAGAGGAGACCCGACTGTCCTGCTCTGGAGGCAGTCGGGGGTCGCTTAGCTTTATACCCTCAGGCCTGGCAAAACCTTACTTCAGACAAATGGGTAAAAAGCATTATTACCAGAGGTTAAAAAATTCCCTTTCTATTTCCCCCGTTACCGCAAAAGAGATTCCCAGATGTACCACTCCATCTGCGAGAACCCGCAGCTATAGAAATCTCAAAGCTGCTAGAAAAAAAGAGTCATCCAACCAGTCCCGGCAGACCAAAGAGGATTCGGAACTTACTCAAGGTTCTTTTTAGTTCCAAAAAAGACAGGGGACTGGAGGCCAATTCTGGACCTGAGCAATCTCAATACGTATGTGAAGAAAGAAAAGTTCCGGATGGTCACGCTTCAATCAATCCTTCCCTTCTTACAGAAGGACAACTGGATATGCTCAATAGATCTCAAAGACGCATACTACCACATCAAAATGGCCAGAGCGTCCAGAGATCACCTGCGCTTCCGGCTGGGAGCCAGCCACTTTCAGTTTCGGGCCCTGCCCTTTGGTCTAACCTCAGCCCCCAGGGTTTTCACCAAATGCATGGCAGTGGTAGCGTCTCACTTGAGACGCCTAGGATTCCGGGTGTTTCCGTATCTGGACGACTGGCTCCTTACTGCCACCACCGAGTGTCGGCTGATACAAGCCAGGGACTACACACTCAGCCTTTGTGTTCATTTAGGGATTTCGATAAATTTCGAAAAATCTGCGTTACAGCCCTCGCAGCATATTTCATTTATAGGGGCAAATCTAGATACTCGTTCTTTGCTACTAAAACTCCCATCCGCAAGAATAGCTTCCCTGCAAGAACACATATCTCTCCTGCTATTGTCCAAAAAATCCCCAGCCAAACTAGTCCTAAAAGTTTTGGGACTCATGTCAGCTTCCCTCATTGCAGTTCCCATGGGAAGGCTACACATAAGAGTTCTCCAATGGCTGCTGTTCGCACAGTGGTCGTTCCAACAGTTACCACTGACGCACGAGATTCACATTACGAACACCTGCAAAGCACACCTGTCTTGGTGGTTACAGAACCGCAATTTCATCAGCGGCCGACCGTTTGTATTACCCACACCAACAGCCACAGTGACCACGGACGCTTCCCTGATAGGGTGGGGGGGCATATTTCAGGGACAGACAGTCCAAGGCGAATGGACCAGTTTAGAGTACAACCTGCATATCAATGTTCTAGAGATGAGGGCAGTGTTTCTAGCGTTGCAACACTTCTCCCCCCTTCTACCTCTAGGGACCATTGCAGTTCAAACGGACAACATGTCCGTCGTCTGGTACATAAACAAACAGGGAGGAACCAAGTCTTACCAGTTGTGCAGAGGCGCCATGAGAATTTGGCAATGGGCAGAGTCCACAGGTCGCTTTCTGATAGCAACGCACATCCTGGGGTTATCCAACGTCATAGCGGACAGGTTGAGCAGAGCCATCCTGTTACCTCACGAGTGGTCCCTCAACCAGATAGTAGCGGAAAGGATATTCCGCAAGTGGGGCCAGCCTTGCTGCGATCTGTTTGCGTCTCCAATCAGCAACCAAATGCAGAAGCTACTTTGCCCTTTTACCCCCTCCAGGGGATGTCCCCAGGGACGCTCTGATTCATGATTGGCCCCCGGGTCTCCTGTACGCTTTCCCCCCTATACCTCTGATACCGAGATTTCTTCAGAAAGCCAAGGACCAGGAGAGGACTATAATTCTCATTGCCCCATTCTGGCCTCGACAGATTTGGTTTCCCTTCCTTCAAGCTCACCAAATGCGGGAGCCCTGCATTCTGGACCCGGTGCCAGACCTACTGACTCATTCGTCAGGAGATCCCCACCCGTCGCTCCTGTCCCTCAAGTTAGCAGCTTGGCTGCTCCGCTTCCCTACTTAGCCAGGTCCGATCTTCTCTCTCCGGCGGTTCAGGACATCCTGGTAGCCTCTCATAAAGCCTCCACTACTAAAATTTACACTGGTAAGTGGAAATGTTTCGTCTACTGGGCGACTACACAGCATTTAGATCCCTTTGTAGCCCCTCTAAACAAGATTTTGGAGTTCCTGTCCATGCTATTTCATCAAGGGGCCTCTGCTGCCACCTTAAAAGTTTAGTTGGCTGCTATTTCTAACTTTCATGTAGGAGAAAACGGAGCGCCCATTATGGCTCATAGGCTTTGTAAAGCCTTTTTGAAAGGGTCTTTTCATCTTAGACCAGCAGTTAGGTTTCCTACAGCTCCTTGGAATCTAAATCTACTCTTATCCCAACTAATGTTACCACCCTTTGGAACTAGCTTTTTCCTGTTCCTTAAAGTTCTTGTCCTGGAAAACTCTTTTCCTAGTAGCTATCACTTCAGCTTGACGAATATCAGAGCTTCAGGCTCTTTCCATTAAGCAGCCATATTTAATTTTTCACACGGACAGGGTATCTTTACGCACCAACCCTTCTTTCCTCCCTAAGGTTTGTTCAGTTAACAACATTAATCAGTCCATTGAGCTTCCCACATTTTTCAAAAACCATTCCAATAAGCTGGAATATATGCTGCACAAGTTGGATGTTCATAGACAACTCAGATTCTACCTGGATAGAACTAAAGACCATAGAAAAGCGGACCAACTCTTTGTAGCCTTTGCGGACAACAAAAAGGGCATGGCAGTGACGAAGCGTACTCTTTCCAAATGGCTAACTGATTGTATTACCTTTGTTTATTCTGCTTCTAATCAGAGTTTGCCCACCAAACCAAAGGGACATTCTACTAGATCAGTTTCTACGTCTTTGGCTCATGCGGCTCGTCTGCCTTTGGACACTATTTGTGCAGCCGCCACTTGGTCTAAACCACATATGTTCATCACTCATTATAAAGTGGATAAGACTTCCAGGGAAAGAGCATCTTTTGGTTCCACTGTGCTCAGGAACGTTCTTCCGTGAGTCACTCAGGGTAACGGAGCTAGGGACGCTACCCATGTGTAAGAACAAACGGCGAGATTGAACACTCTCACATAAAGAAGTTATGTCCTTACCATAACGTTCCATGTGGAGTGTTCATTTCGCCTTTGTTCTTACATTCCCACCCTCCCACCCGCAGGTCTGGAAGAACGTTCGGTTTAGAGGTCTATTCTGTGTGTCTCCCACTAGTGGTCTTTCTGTTGTTCTACTGGCTTGAGCTAGTTACGTTCCTTGTGTAGACGTATGTATTCTTATGGAGGATTACATTGTTATTGCTGGATCTGGTGTTGTTTCTTTTGCAAACTAGATCTGAGGGTAAAGGCAGAGGGAATTGTGGGAGGTAGGTTGGTCTCGAGCTTCTTCTGGATGCAAAGCTTTGCTAAGCGGCCGACTCTGAGCCGAGGATCGGCTCCGACACCCATGTGTAAGAACAAAGGCGAGATGAACACTCCACATGGAACGTTATGGTAAGGACATAACTTCTTCTTTTGGCCGTTGATATTCTACACTGCATTCACATCTTCCGTACCAAATATTGTTATAAATTTTTTTCAAAAATCTACCCTCCTTTGTTATATTTTCCCTTCTCCGTCCCCCAGCACATCTTCACTGCTCCAAATCAAATTCCAGTCCCCACCTACAAGTAATCTACCTTGCTGAAAACTGATTTCTCCCAGAATTTTCTTAAGCTCCATTATAGCCGTTTTAGGTGGAATTTAAATACATGCCAGTATAATCCTCCTCTCTTGCCTGTATACCCTTAGCACTACAAATCTGCCATTGTCTTTTTTATCCTCTTCTATCACTGTTGGAGTTCCTCTTGTAATTTAATTTATAAGTACTTCTCTTTTCCTTTGTCCCAGATGTTCTGCAAAATAACCAACCTGAAAACCTTTTTTTTTTTTTTTTATTAAATTCACATGTTCAGTTCTTTCCAAGCGTGTCCCCTGTAACATAACAGTTTACACTCTACTATATAGTTCACTAATCTTCCTTATTTGTATTTATCTGTGAGACCATTGACATTTAAAGACATTACAGAAAGCATCATTGTATTAAAAAGTTATTATTCCCACCTTTTATGTACAACACCTTTTTGATAAACGTCTAGTTCTAGCTTTTGTGTTACATGCATACACTGTTTAGCATGTTGAACTTTTATATAGTTGTTTCTTGTCATAGCTATTTGAGCACGTCACATCTTACAAAAAATACCCCATAGAGCCTTTTAATTTAACACACAAAAACGGTATACATTTTCAAATATTGAAGTTTTCCCCTCCTAATAGAAACAGATGTCCCATACTGACAGCCGCACTCACAGACTTGAGTTAACATAAAAGAAGTGTTATCCATGCTAAGATGCATGGTACAGCCTAGACTTCTAAGTGCTAACTGGTTTTGTCTTATCTTTATAGCTCTCCCAGGTGGGAAACCCCCTGAATGCTTTCACGGAATATGTCCTAGCCAGTACCCCCCCCCCCCCAGCCAATCACTCTCCATCAGACTGTAACTAATTTCTCATCATCAGATTTCTCCATGAAGAAATTAGAACCAGACAGTCAGTTTCTCTTTATCACATTGTTTCCGTGGAGACAAGAGGGCCAGGTACAGAATTGCTGCTTAAACATACATTCATTTGATGTAAAAAGCCTCATAATATTGAGTATTTTTTTTCATTTCCTTCAATTCTGTTAAAACTTGTTACTAAATCAATCTAAGGTCTAGTTATTTGCCCATGCAAGAATGAGAAAAAACACATTCATTTTTCTTTTGTCATGAACTTTTAACCAGGCTTTTTTTTATACATTGCAGTGCCTACATTTCTTAAAACTGCAGAGAGAGAGAAGGGAGTTAAAAAAAAGGAAAAAAGAACAACAGCACCTATTTACAATCCCCATTACACTTAAAAAAATAACTGAGAGAACTTTATAACATACTAAGAAAACCATGTACCACAAAAATAGTACTGAGAAGAAAAATGTTTTCTTTACTTACAGTTAACTTCCTCCCCTCTCTTTCCTTCCCCAAAATATTTTCCCAAACACTAATGATATGAAGTAGGGCATATACTTTAGAGTCTCCCACAAGTCCAACAAGTTCTGAAAAAGTCCAATATTTCCAGATTATCTTGTTCTGTCATTTTTCACAAAAATAATTATTGCATTGTAATCTCACATTAATTTAGTGGTTTTATTATTGTTTATGTCCATCTCCTGCATTCTGCCTCTGGTTCATTTCCAGTGCACTCTCGATTCTTATATTCAACTCTTGTGCTCCCTTCCTCCTCTCCAACATTTTCCATTGAAACAGTGGAAAAGGTTTCATGGGTGCAGTCTCTCTGTGGTCTTTATTACCAGAAGAACAAGAAAAATAATCTCCTCCTCTTTCATAATTCACTTTTTGTTGGACAAACTTTTGCATTTCCTCCTTAGCATGTACTTCATCAAAAAATCATTTTCTCCCTCCAGGCAAGAATACCTTGAAAACAGCGGAGTACAACAATTTGAATCTGAAACCTGCATCTTGACATTCCCTGAATATTGGAATGCATATACTGCTCTCCTGCCTGGTGTACAATTAGTAATCATTTTCCACAAACACTCTGCTGTCTTTCGCCTTTAGTATTTTGTCCTCCTGCCACAGTTTTGTCAGCTTCAACTGCTTGTGCTGGTAAGATTGCGTCTTTACTGTTAAAGGTCTAGGTTGCTTTCTTATAGCCGGGTTTCCAGTATACACACACACTGTACCCTTTCAGCTAACCACTCCTGCTGTGTGGAATACCAGTCTAGTTGTTTACATTTGCTTTCATATAGTTAATGGTCTGTTCCTTCTAGCTTCTCTTGTATAGCTGAAAATCTCATGTTTTCCTTACATGCTCTGTCCTCTAATTCTGTTATTTTTTGAAACATCTCTTCCTGAGCAGTCTTGTCTCCAGCCAGGCTTTTCTTCATTTCAGCCTGATTTTTGCAGCTTTCATTCTGTTTTTTGAAACATCTCTTCCTGAGCAGTCTCGTATTCAGCCAGGCTTTTCTTCATTTCAGCCAGGCTTTTCTTCATTTCAGCCTTATTTTTTTGCAGTTTATCACTTCATCTGAATATCTGTTTAAAATTCTTCCATTTTTCCCAGCCTTTTGTTTGTGTAGATATACTTCATTAGTGTTTTGTTTATTTTAACCAGGTCTGTGTACACTTGTCTTGTAACTTCATCTAGGTTACTGGAAGTCATGTTTGGAGGTTGCATTGCTTTTTCCTGAATAACTGCAGAACTTTCCCCAGTCAGTGTTTGTTTCTCATTTTTTGTAGCAGATTTTTTCAGGTGCTCTGTGCACCTACTAGCTATTACAATTTACCCATAAGACAAGTGTCTACTGGCCTTTTCTGTTGAGTTTGTTTTCACATAGAGAGCGCTAGAGTTAAGCTGTTATTCAATGTGCAGCCCTCTTGGAAGTCCTCTGAGATTGCTGCAAGTGTCAAGTAAGAAAGGGTTGTTGTTTTTAACAGTAGAGAGTGTGCAGACCCTGAAGAATGCTGTCTCAAATCTGTTATGGGGATCTCACACATCTCACTTAAAAATGATTGATTAGGATGAAGCACTACCATGGTGAGAAGTCATATTGGCTTACAGAAGAGAATGGCTTTAATCTTGGCTTTGAGAATTTTCAAGATGGTTTGCCACCCAGTCACACTGAAGATACTTAAAGGCATCACCACAGTGTTGTGCACCATCAGGAAGACCCTCATTAGTACTAGATCTCTGTATAGATAGCAATGATGGTCTGCTGCAAAGGTTTTTCACATAGGTCCTTATGGTGTAGCTTTTAATGTGTCCTTCAATCTACACTCCATGTCAGACAAGTTCAGTGGGACCACCTCCACTATTCACAAATGAAAGCTGGAGCCCCCTCAACAAAACAAAAGTGTTTTAGTGCCTGAGGTAGAGCTGAGGATCCCAGTAGATTTATCTTTACATGCCATAACAAAATAAGCAGAATTACTAGATATAATTATGTACCATCTCTGCACACAGAGGTACAGGCAATGAATGCTTTCTCCATTCTGTAAGTGGAGGTACTTAGTCTAGCAGTTCTATACATACAGAGGCACAGGCATTGAATGCTTTCTTCATGTTGTAAACAGATGCTCCTGTATGTCTTCCAGCTCATTCCACTCTTCCTTTATGCCTTTCAGAGTCTAAAGAGAGAAAAAGAAAATTTCATATTATTAGGTCTTTTGTTGTTAAGTCAACCGTAAGTTCTGCTGAGCTAGGAAGAACCACTGCAGATTGCTTTGTTCATACCTTTCTTGTCCAGGTGAACAGGTTAGTCATGCACCCAGGCTTACAAATATTGTTTTATTGCATAAATGCTACTAGCCTGATTCTGTGAAGGATCTAGTTTTCAGAAGAGGCACTAAAGGTCATTCAAGGGGCAAGGAAACACAGCACTAGAAAATCTCATCTGTCCAGTAGAAAAGGTTCAACTATTTTCTTCATAGTATAGCTCTTTGGATATCCTTTTCACAGAGGGTATATAGGCAGTAGTCTTAACGTTTTTAATGGAACTTTTTTTTTTTTTCTTTGGGAGGTGGGGGCGGTCTGACTTTTGCTTATGTAAGTGCATCCTTCTAAAATCACAGTCTTTATTTTTTTTTCCTTGAGGTCCCCTTCTTCTCTTCTGTCACTGTACACTGAAACAGCTTATAAAATGACTCCTACATTTCAGTCTTAAGAAAGTTTTTTCAGCCTCCGTGTGACTTGAAAATTGAGGTGAAACCCCACCCAGGCTCCTTTGGAGCCCAGTGCAGTTGTGGCACTCGTGCTTCTCTTTAGGAAAAACTGTACTGCTGGTGAATGTTGTTCAATTCAGAATGAAGTATCTGAGTCTGATTGCACATGCTTTAGTTAAAATGGGAATAATCACTTGGCTTTGCTCTTCTACCTGTTTTCAGTCAGGGAATAGGTTTTGGTCATAGAACTGTGGAAGCAAAGAAGTTTTACTCACCCATAAAGCTGCGTGTTTCCAGAGTTGGTATATGGAAATGCAAGGACCAGCTATAACAAACCCTGAAACAGAGCTTGGCAAAAAATGGACTTTACATATATCAAGTTAAAGAGTGACAAAAGTGAATATTCCCAGTAATGGCAGAGTTATGGTAATTTCTGAGTTGATGTGTATAAGTTTGGGTGTGAGGGGTTTGCCCCATTTAAAAAAAAAAAGTAGTTTAAAGGAGAAGAGTAATGTTTGAGATTAGCTTTTCCCCTGGATTTTTGATCTGTTTTTATCTGTCTATTGGCATTTGGTGTTATGAGTGCTAACATTTGGTAGGGAGCTGCTACCAATGCCAGTTCTAGGGCTGCAACCGCTGGCTCGTTTCTTCATAGATTTTTGTAACTTAGGCTTGAGCTTTTGAGCCTGATCATATCAAGGCTTAATTGCTTGGATCTCCTTTGAATGGGCATAATCTTCTGAATTCTGCAGCTGCAGAACTTTTCAAAATCTTGTAAGGAAAAGGAAATTCATGCAGGACCTAAGATAAATATTTCTCTCTCCTGTTCCTAATTTTCAGAGAAATTATTCTTCTAAGGCTGGTCCTTTTGTTCGTAAGGATATGAAATCATCTAAGAAGGGTAAGAGGACAATTTGAAGGAGGTTTTAGGTTGAGTCTCAACAGAGTCCAGGGAATCTGAGCTTTTCATTATGACTATCTGCTGCCTCTTTCGTGCTTTCTCTCACTCTGTTTGGAAAATGATAACCTCAGACAAAATGGTTTTGTTCATCATTCAAGGAGAATAGAAAATGTCTCAGAAGGCTTTCCCTTGGGTTTTCTTCAGCCACCTCAATGTCCGATTCATCTTATTCTTCCTCTTCTTTGATATCTCCTATCTCAAGGTACAATAGAATTGTTTTTTTTTCTTTCTTGAAGAAAACCAATTTTTCTGGTTCCCAGAAAGGAGGGCACTTGGAAACTTGATTTGGATCTTTCCTGTCTTCCTCAACACTTACCTAAAGTTTCAGAAGGTTGACTATTCAGTCCTTACTTCCAGTGCTTAAATCTTAAGTCACCATTAAAGCCTGTGAAGAAAGGACTCTTATCTTATTCATCCACATCAGTGGAATTTTTTATGTTTTTGTGCATCTTCAGATCATTTTCAGTATTCTTTTTTATTCTTTCATCTTTCTACTGACCCAAGGGTATTCATAAAGTGCGTAGCACCTGTCATTGCCTTCTGCAGTCTTTGAGCGATTCAAGTATTTCCTTATCTGGCTGATATAATTCAGGGTGCCTACTGAAGAGCTTTGTTTGACTCATTTGTAGTTTGTGATGGAATTTCTGGCCACACTGTGGTTCACAGTGAACCTGAAGAAGTCTTGCTTAATTCCATCTCAGGTTTGGGTTTTCCTGGTTTGCAGAATCACTGTGTTGTCAGTAGCAGTTTTCTTCCACAAGGCGAGGTTCTCTTCCTAATAAATTACTTTGAGAATCTTCTTTGAGTATGACAACTGCAAAAGAGAGATTCTCAAAGCTGTAGGCTACATTGCATCAGTGATTCTTATGGTTCCTTTATGTCAGTTTCCATACGAGAAAGATGTAGTAGAATCTGAAGTCTTTTTGTCTTAACACTGTCATCCATTATTTTTCCAGATTCATATCCTGCCCTTCATCAAGGAAGGGCTTTCATAATCAGTTAACCAGGTTTCACTTAATATTGGAGTGCCACTTCTGGTTCCTGCCCCTTGCCGAGATTTTGTAGGCAGATGCCTTAGGTCTGGCATGGGGTGCTTAGTCCAGGGACTTTATGGTTCAAGGGGTATGGTAAGAGAACATATCAGGGTAATGGAGATTAACTTTAACTGTTCAGTCTCTGTATTACCTGTGGAAATCCTGGATCCCTTTTTGGTTTTCACAGACGACTTTAATTTTTTACTCCTGGCTCTGTATACACCTTCAGGGAGAAACCCAGTAGCAGACCTTCGGAGCAGATACAAGACAGGTCCTTATGAATGGATGTTAAACAGGTCTTTCTGGACATTGCCTGCATACACCACAGACAGCTCAGGCTATCTAGGCAGGCTAGTTCGAGAGTAGCATGCTCTCAGCGTAGAGAGGGGACACCATGACTTTCCCGTGGAAAAGGAGGGGTTCTCCATTTTCCTCCCACTTCGATTTCAAAAATCTTTATGAAGATCAAGGATGACAAACAAAATATATTATTGGTGACTCCTTTAGAGTCCAATCAGCATTGCTACCCACCTTCTATTTCATTTGGCCAGGTGCCAGTTGTCTCAAGTTACTTCACAAGATGGACTCATTTTCACAGAACAAAACAAACTCAGGCTCTTTAATTCATCCTTGTTTACAGGCTTTGAATCTCACTTTGTGGGTGATAAGAGTTTTAATTCCTTTTAGGCACTAATTTTTTGAGGAAGGAGGTTAGAAAATCAAATACTAGAAAATCTTTTGTCTCCAAATGTAAGAAATTTTCTCTTTGGTGCTAGAGACAGAATTGGGACCCTTATCAAATGGATATTCCTAATATGTTGGCTTGTGTGAGTTGCTCATTGCTCATCTGACATTCTCTTCTGTTAAACCTTTATCGGTCAGCCATTTCTGCTCATGTTCCTTTGGATCAAAAATGTTTTCTCTCGATTTGAAGAAAACAATTTTTGAAAGGCCTCTTGAATATTAGATTGTCAAGGTGGGCTTTCTCTCTTCCTTTGAATTGGAGCTTTGTTAGGAGAAAGCTTACCTTATCCCCTTTGTAGTCTGCTGCCTCTGCTTCTCTGTGTATTTTACTTTGTTATGTTGGTGACTTTGACCTCAGCTAAATGAGTTTGAGTTGTAAACCTTAATGACTATTCCACTTTTTCTCATGTTTTCATAAGTATATGGTTACTCTGTGTAATAATTATTCTTTTATGCCAAAGGTGGTTGTGTTCCCCTTGAATCAGACCACTAAAATACCTGCCTTATTTCTTCCCCTCAGAAGTCAGGGGAAAGGGATCCTACATTCTTTGGATGTGCATAGGCAGCTCAGGTTTACTTGGACAAAAAACAAGTCTATCAGTAAGTCTGATCAGCTTTTTTTGCCTTACCAGGACAAAACTTTGGGTGCTTCTGTTTTTAAACATACTATTTCTAAGTGGCTATCCAATGCTGAATGTCTTAAGCAATTGGCCCAATCTAGGATGGCAGTTCCCACTTCCCCAGGTGTACCTCCACCCCTCAAGAAAAAAGTCAAAAGGCCCAGACTGGATACTCAGTCTGCCTTTTCTGATTTCAGTGCACTCGTTCAGGGTCCAGAACCCAAGGTACATTTAACTCCACCTTTGTTGCCCTATACTGAGACACTTACAGAGGCTGCTGTGACATTGGAAGGCCTTATGACTTAAGAGTCTGCTCCCACAGACAGTTGTGAACTGCCGATCATAATCTCAGGAAGCCCAGAAAGCATCCCACAGATTCTAGTTAAGGAAGAGATCCCTGGTAAGTTAGAGATTGTCATGGGGCCTGGACATCACACCTGAAAGACATGACAAAAATTAAGCATGTTTCTTCTCCTCCCTTATGCAGCAAGAAAGAATGGATGGACTCTTCATCAAGTCCTGCTCAAGGCCAATGTCCTTCAAGGCTGCATCTGCAGTCCTTACAAATGGGTTGTCCTGTCGTCAGGCAGCCCTTCGGTCGGCCGGATTCCAAAGTCTGGGTCTGGCCTCGGCTGGTGTCGCACTTCACCCGACGTCATAGCTGCAGTTCTTCGGGTATAAAGGCATCAGCCGACGCCATTTTCCTCGGTCTTTCTTGCCGCGTGGCGCCCGAAGCAGAAGCTGTTCGCAAGTGCCGGTTGGTCAGATCCAGAGATTACAACTACCGAATACTACTTCGAAGACTTCTAAAAAGCTAAGTACCCCGTTGGGGACTCTTTCTTGCCTCAGCCGATGTCAGAAAAAGTGAATAACTGTTTAACTTGTGGGAAACAAATACCTCATAAAGATTTCCACTCTTACTGCTTACCTTGTTTAGGCCCAGACCACGACGTAGCAGCTTGTTTAGCCTGTGCTTCTTTCAACTGACGGACGCTTAGACGTCGGTCGGAGTTTGCTGAACAGTTTTTCGGCTCAGATTTCGCGTACATAATGTCGTCGGATCCCCCGACTTCACAAGTTGTTAAGAAGCAAAGAAAGGACCGACACTCGCGGTCCGCGGTTTCGGCGAAACCGCGGTTAAGCAAACGCGAGTGTCTCGGTTTCGCAAACCGAGCAAACGGTTCTAACTTCAGCCGAATCCATGACTACTACCGAGGCCCCTTCTAACCTGGTTGAATCGGCCTCTGAAATTCAACCTGCTACTGTGGTTTCACAAGAATTATCGGACACCATCCCTTTGGATGTTTCAACCCCTGCACGTGGTGCTGCTAGGCCGCCTGCAGCCATGTCCGTAAAGGCCTTTGCCAGGGCTAAAGCAGCCAAAACTTCTAAGTCTGTGCCTGTTAAGCCCCCCTCTCACAGGCCCAGCTCCAGTTCCCAAATGCTTACTCTGGCAGAGGATCTCATCTCTTTAATAAAGGGATCCCAACCTCATCCAGACAGGGCCTCTCAACCACCTCCAGAAAAGAGACCTAGAGCAGAGCCCCCTGAGCCAGTGTCCTCATATGATTCTTCTGATGATTCAGACAATACAGACCATCCAGAGGCTCCTTTTTCTCCTTATGAAGACTCCGATGCTGAGGAATCGATTCCTTCTGCCTCTCCACCAGAGGAATTTTCCTTTGGGGAAACCTTACATGCCATGAGGGAGCAATTTCAATGGCAGGGGCAAGATTTCTCAGATTCAAGGAAAAGGCTTAGGACTTTTTTGCATTTATCACAACATAGGCCTTTAGCTATACCTCCAGTTCTTCCTGTTGTAGATGATGCATTTAATGATGCCTGCACTGCTCCTGATACTTTGCCTCCAGCCCCTGCTAAGCCCGATAGGTTCTACAGGGTCCCGGGCACACATCACCATTTATACAAGGCTCCTTTTGCAGATCCCGAGACTATCTCCCAGGGGCCTAAGGCAGTAGCTTCGACCTCAGTTAAAAATCCCCTCCCCTCTGAAAGGGAGTCCAGGTCCTTAGAGAGATGGGGTAAAAAAGTATACACCTCTGCTACTCTCTCAGCTAGGGCATTGAACTGTCAGTTTCATATGATCCAATACCAGGAGTTTATGCTTGATCAGTTAACTAAGAAACTGTCCTCTGATGACTCTTTAGATAAGAAATATGTTCTAGAAATGGTGCATATAACATTCAGCAGGTTAGTAACCATTCTTTAAAATGTGGCTATGATGCACTGGAGGCTTCCTTTAGATCAGCCATGACTGGCACAGTTATCAGAAGGCATGCATGGTTGAAAGAACAGGTCTTGCCGGATCATGTTAAAGCAAAACTGTTAGATGCTCCTATGGATAAGGTCAATTTATTTGGTTCGCCTGCTCAGCAGGTACTGAAGAAAATGGAAGAGAAGGCAAAATCTGTACAAACAGTGAAAGATTTCTTACAGGTTCAGCCTCCAAGGTTTAGCAGGAACTGGCCTTCCAAAAATTGGTCCTTTCCATACTCCTCTAAAACACAGAGAGGCAGGAATAGGCGTTCAAGAGGCAGAAACCAATCCAGAGGAGGTGCCTACAGGGGACGCCAGTGGCAAGGTAACAACCAGCGAGGCACAGACACAACTACTACCACTGCAACAGGACAATCACAGTGACTTGGCTCTGACACCGCCTACCAGGGAACAAATAGCAGCACCCTTAGGCGGAAAGTTAGCCTTATTTTCAAAAAACTGGCACTGCATCACAAGAGACAAGTGGATTTTGCAAACTATAGACCAAGGCTACAGGTTTCATTTCCATACTTTACCAGGAAAAAGGAATGCCAAACCTACCACCAAATCAAAAGACAGAAGCTCTAAAATAAATAGCTCAATTAGCAAAGATGAGAGCTGTGGAAAGGGTACCATCTATGGAACAAGGAAAGGGATTTTACTCCAGACTCTTCCTGGTACCAAGAAAAGAGAAAAATTGGAGGCCTATTCTCGACCTGTCCGCTTTAAACATATTCATCATTGTTCCAAAATTCAAAATGCTGACCCTACAGCAACTTCTTCCCATGCTGGGCAAGGAGTCTTGGCTGGTGACTCTAGATCTCAAGGAGGCATACCTGCACGTCCCCATACGACCAAATTGCAGAAGATACCTCAGATTTCTTGCAGGATCAGAGCATTATCAATTCTCAGCATTGCCCTTTGGCTTATCTACTGCGCCCAGAGTGTTCACGAAATGCCTGGCATCAGTAATCGCTCACTGCAGGCTTCAGGGAATCCAAATATATCCATACCTGGACGACTGCCTGATACAAGCGGACAACAGAAACAAGCTAACAGAAGACTTACAAAGAGTCATTTGCTTACTGCAAGCCCTGGGATATACAATCAATATAAAAAAATCAAGACTGATACCATCCCAAAGAATAACCTTCTTAGGTGCAGAATTGGACACAGCAAAACAGATTGCATTCCTAACTGCAGAAAAACAAGAACAACTTCCTCTCTACTTCTTGGCATTAACAAAGCAGAACCAACTAACAGCAAGGAAAGTACTGCAGGCCTTGGGCTTCATGGCATCCTGCATAATCCTGGTCCCTCATGCCAGACTACATATGAGAAAGCTACAGTGGTACCTGAAGAATTTATGGTCTCAACACAGGCACAGCCTAGAAACCGAAATACCACTAATCCCATGCCTGAAACAAGAGTTCCTATGGTGGGCTCAGGCATGCCAGTCAAACCCAGGTTTGCCCTTCCACAGCATTCAACCAAGCCAAACCATCACAACGGACGCCTCAGACCTCGGTTGGGGGGCCCACATGCTGGACAAGTGCATACAAGGCTTATGGACTCCAGATCAGCTGCACCTGCACATAAATCAAAAGGAAATGCTGGCAGTAAAACTGGCAATCCAGAATTTCAGACCATTCCTCCAAGAAGGGCAGTTGATGATAAGGACAGACAACACCACAGTCATGTGGTACATCAACAAACAGGGAGGCACTCATTCATACCCTCTATGCCGGATGGCACTGGACCTATGGAATATGGCTCTGAGCTACAACATTCAGTTACAAGCAATTTTTGTACCGGGAAAAGAAAACATCTTAGCAGACATATTAAGCAGAACTACCTCGGATGCTCACGAATGGATGCTACACCCGGACATCCTCAAGGCCATCACAAGGAAATGGGGACTACCACAAATAGACCTATTCGCATCCCCACTCAATCACCAGCTCAAGAAATTCTGCACAAGGACGTACCACCCACTTGCTTGGAAGGTGGACTCTCTATCCTTCAGTTGGAAAAGCCTGACAGCATATGCATTCCCACCTCTTCCTTTGATGCACAAGGTGCTACTGAAAATCAAAGAGGAACGTCCAAGGATCATTCTGATAGCTCCAGACTGGCCAAGACAACATTGGTACCCATTACTGAGGAGCATGTCTCGGGGGCAAATGTGGACACTACCCCTGATTCCTTTGCTGTTAACTCAGAGCGGCTACAACACCCTGCATCCAAACCTGAAAACTCTGCAGCTGACTGCCTGGAACATTACATAAGAGCAACTAACCCAGATTTATCCCAAAGGGTTAAAGACATTATCCTTGAGGCCTGCAGACCTTCAACAAGAAGGAACTATGCAGGAAAATAGAAAAGATTTTTCATTTGGAGTACTGAAAGGGGAAAAGATGTGTCAAAGGTAGACATAGCCAACATCCTGGAGTATTTGGCAGAGCTTTTCCATACAGGCCTGTCCTATTCCTCCATCAAGATACATGCATCAGCTATTTCTGCAGAATACAGCTTCGATCCCCCTGTCTTCTCGCATCCTCTACTCAGGCAGCTTCTGAGAGGAATTAAAAATGTAAAACCTCCTAGGAAACCACCATTGCCAGCATGGGACTTGAACTTTGTGCTAGAAAAATTGACACTCCCCCCTTTCGAACCAGCAGCAACAGCAGAACTTCAACACCTATCCTGGAAAACTGCTTTCCTGCTGGCAATTACCTCAGCAAGAAGGGTTTCTGAGCTACAGGCTTTAATGGCAGTACAACCCTTCCTAATCTTCCATCAAGACAGAGTGTCCATGAGAACAAATCCTACATTTATGCCTAAGGTGGTATCCAGAGTGTCTTTAAACCAGGCTATCCACCTACCTACATTCTTCCCAATCCACAGAACAGGGGAAAGACTGCTGCATACTTTGGATGTACATAGACAGTTCGCTACTACCTGGACAGAACCAAGGGCAATAGAAAAACTGACCAGCTTCTGGTAGCATATGCAACAGGAAGGGAAGGAAAAGCAATTTCAAAACAGACAATCTCCAAGTGGATAGGAAATTGCATCAGATTCTGCTACTCCTACCATGGAAAGCAAACTCCACAGAACATAAGGCCTCATTCTACAAGGGCTACAGCCACTACCACAGCTTTCTTACGAGGAGTGGCTACCAAGGACATTATAGAGGCTGCTACTTGGACCTCTGTGCATACATTTGCCAAGCATTATAACTTACCTTTATACTCTAGATCCCGAGCAGGGTTTGCCACTGCTGTTTTGCAGGTGATCCTAACTACACCATAATTTCTTCTTCCTCCTCCCCTAGTTTGGCTATGGTATTCTACCCATTTGTAAGGACTGCAGATGCATCCTTGAAGGACATAGTACAGTTTTGTACCTACCATAAATGTAGATGTCCGAATAGGAATGCATCTGCAGTCAGGATTACCCACCCTCCTTCCCCTCTGAGGTATTCCTAGGGTATTTGCCCATCTAATAGCTAGCTGGGGGGGATCTCTTATGGTGTATTTGTTTGTATATATGTACATACATGCTTATTTTTTGTGTTTGCCTGCTACTATTTGGAAACATTGGCATTTATCCAAAATTTAGCTATCCAAGAGGGCAACTGGCATCTGGGGCAAGAAACACTGAGGAAAATGGCGTCGGCTGATGCCTTTATACCCGAAGAACTGCAGCTATGACGTCGGGTGAAGTGCGACACCAGCCGAGGCCAGACCCAGACTTTGGAATCCGGCCGACCGAAGGGCTGCCTGACGACAGGACAACCCATTTGTAAGGACTGCAGATGCATTCCTATTCGGACATCTACATTTATGGTAGGTACAAAACTGTACTTTATGGCCTGTAAACCACCTTTATTTTCTGCCCATCCTTCTCCTTCCACACTCCAGTCTTCCTCGGCTACCCCTGATTCACAGCCTCCTGACATTAAAAGATGAGACAGATTTGATAAAGTTCCCGATGAAGTTACGTTCTTGTACAAGAATCCTGTGGCAGACCCCACTGCAGTGTCTGTCTCTCTGATAAACCTTCCAGATTTCTTCCCAATGCCTGTGCCCTTCCTTCAACCAAAGATAGTAGGGCTATATGGGTAAGTGGGGGGGAGGTTTATACATCTTCTGCTCTGATATTTAGGGCCATTAATTGTCAAACCAGACTACCCAAGTACCTGTTATTCATTCACAACTCCTCAAGTAAGGTAATGGTGGATCTACAGCAGCCATATATTCCAAATAAATGTTGTCCTTGCTTTTAGTTAGGCTTCTCAGATAGCCCGACACAGTATGAAATGTAGTTGTGATGCTCTAGACACCTCTTCTAGAGCAGCTGGGTGTAGAGGCTCTATCATTCATAGGTACGTATGGCTGTGCAGTCAGGCCATGGCAGAACACTTCAAAGACAAATTTATTGATTTTTCCCTTGAACAAAGTCCTTTTGTTTGGTCCACTAGCTGCCATCTTATTCAAAGCTCTACAAGAGCAAGGTAAGATGGTGAAAGTCTGTGAAAGACTGCAGGCAAATTCTGTTGAACGCTGTGCGTAGATGCCAGAGGAATTATTCAGCCAAGTCCACTTCTGTTAAACGGGACTTCAGACCCATTCAAAAAGACAAGAAGGCTCTCATTAAGAGATTCCCAGAGAAGCCACTGATAGATTCCATATTTGGAAGGCCTCATTTTGGGGAATAATCATTGTGACTGTTTACAAAAAGGCATTTGTTAAAGTAAAATTTCCCCCACTTCCTATCAATGTCTATACATGGTCCTTCTTTTGAAGAACAATTGCCTTTTTTTTTTTTTTTTTTTTTTTTACTGCCATATGTAGTTCATTTTGACCACTGCAATCAGTGCAACCCTTAATGTTCGTAATTTTTTCTTTTGTTTTTCTCTGTAATTAATTTTGTTTTTACATTATTTTTAATAGTTTTTGTCCTGTATGTTTACCTTTGCTTATGTTTACTGGGGCTCTTTCCCCTTGGGTCTCCATTGAAAATGGGTTGCTTACTATCAATGCAATGCAAATGGCTAATGACCTTTTCTTTTTACAATTATTTTGTACTGATTATAATTTTAATATTTGTATATTGTCACTTTTTGTACTTATGTTTATTGGGGCTTTTCCCCTCGGGTCTCCACTGAAAATGGGTTTGTTTTCAAACTCATTTGGACTAACTCGGTTAACAAATGTGAAATAAATAAATAAATAGAGGTTCATAGGTAGTTACTAGGCTATTAGCCCAAGGGCCTACGTATGCCTAGCCAACAAGGTTCCCTGGCTTACGTCACCCAAGAAAGTTATTTTCCTGTGCCACTGTCGAGCAGAGACACAGAAGTGATCCCTGGGGTGTATTTGCTATTTCCCATCCACTCATCAAGATTTTTCTTGAAGAGTGCTAATGACTAACTTTGCATGACATAGATGGGTAGCCTCTTCCAGAGTTTGGGAAGTCTCTGGGAAAGGAATCTATCCCTCCAGCATGTCCTGTTTATTGTGGTGACAAGGTTTAGGTCCCTAGAGCATGTTGATTGGAGGGATTGGGATTTCTTTAGGTGTAGCGTGTCCAACAACTCCGGGTTTGACATAGCTTTATATGGTAGGCAGAGATCACCTTGGAGTATGCGATATGCTATGGAGTAAAGCTGGAGTTTTTTGAGGCAGTCAGTGTAGGGCATTTGTTTGAGGCCAGTAATCCTCTTTGTTGAGGTACTTCTGTGGCTTTTCCAGCTGCTGCAGATGTCTTATGAGGTACATTCCAAAACGGTCATTGTACTCTATAATGGGTCTAATGAGTGTCGAGTAGAGGGGAACAATGACCTCTTTTCCTGGATGAGAGCCCTTTTATGATGAGGTGTGCCATGTAGAAGGACTTCCTGACTACTGTGGCGATGTGACTATCAAAGGAGAGACTGGTGTCCACCTGGGCTCCAAGGTCTCTCATCACACATTCGGTGTTAAGTAGATTGCTGCCTATGTGGTAGTTTACGGGTACAGAGTTTTTACCAAAGGGGATGACACTGCACTTTCTGGCATTGAGCTTGAAGCCGTGGCTCTGACACCAGGCATCTGTCTCAGCGAGGCCCTTCTGTAGGATGTCCACATCATTTGGGGACTTGACTGTAGCTCCTAGTTTTCAGTCATCTGCGAACTTAGTTAGCCAGAGGCCTTCTGTGTTAGCCTGTACTTCAGAGAAGTAGATACCAAACAGGGAGGTCCCAGGACGGAACCCTGTGGTACTCCAATTGTCACTGGTTTGAGGTCAGATTTGGAGTCTGCAATTTTTACAGTGTGGGTTCTGTCAGTGAGCCAGTTGGCCATCTTGTGACGTAGGGATTTATACCTAGTTTAGTGAGTTTAGCTATAATTCCAGAATGGGGGATGGTGTTGAAAGCCTTGGTGAGGTCAAGATAGGCTGTGTGAACCACCTTGCCCTCATCTACGGCTTTGGTGACTGCCTCATAGAAGTCGATCAGGGTTCAGGAGGCATGATCTGCCTTTCACAAACCCGAACTAGGTGGGGTCCAGAGTTTAGAGGTTACCAATGTCTTTGAGTTCCATGATGATACGTTCCATGGCCTTGCAGACCAGGCTCGTCAGGCTAATAGGTCGATAGTTAACGGGATCAGTGGTGGCTCCCCCTTTGTGGAGTGTGATAACTATATCATCCTTAAGAAGGGTTAATTTTGTTAGCTGAATGTCATGTCATTTTGCAACTGTCTTAATAAGTAGAGTAGAAGGAATTTGTGACCCTTGTGGATCTGTGGCTGGGTAGTGTACGTGTTGTGTATTGATGGAGAATAATCTGTTAGATAAATACCTATCTGCTAGACTTTGGAGTGAAAATAGCTATATGCCCTTGTTATTTTTAAAATCTATTTGACCGTATCCAAGTTTGCCTCTAGCATATCGATCACATCTTTCTGCCTTTATCAGTTTTTGGCAGCCTGAGTGTTAGTCACCTGAGCTTATGTTACTTTGTTGTCTTTTGAGCAGTTCACCATCTGTTTTGTCTCTAGTATGTGTGTATCATAGAGTTTAATAAGGCAGTTGATTTAATGAAAGCATGCAAGTGCCTGTAAGACTGAGTTTACATTTTGCTAGTAAAAATGTGTTCAAGGGAAAGTTTTATTTGCATTTTTTTATTCTGCAGGCAGATAAGTTTCAGATGTATGTAACATATTGTAAAAACAAACCAGATTCTACTCAGCTCATTTTGGAACATGCAGGATCATATTTTGATGTGAGTATTTTATTTCCTTTATATGTACATTACACTTGATATACAATTTCAGCATAAAAAAAGAATGAAAGCTGTGCATTAGATTGTAATACTATTATGATAGATACAGGGGACTTCAGTCTACGAAGAAGCAACCAACAGGTATTGTTTATTTTATTTGATGTGCTATTTTATTCTTGTTCTAGCACTGTTTTATCTTGTTAAGAGTCACAGGAAAGCCAGAGTCTTGTAGCAAATGAAATGCAAGATAATCAGTACTGGCTGCCTCCCCCGCCCCAATATACACACCATCAGACAGTTTAGGAGATTACCAGTTCAAGTAGTGGTATGTTCTTGGGATAAGGGAACCTCAAAACCTGATGAATGACCAGGTAAGGCACATGGAGGACATGGAGCATCTCTAGAGTAGGCACCAGCTGGTACGGGAACTAGAAAACCAAGAGCTGTGTTGAAACAACACTAACTTCTATATTACTATAGTGTTTAAATAATTTTTTGGTTATTTGGTATTAACAGGTCGAAAGTCAGTAGTTACTTAGCTAAATTTCTCTCTCTGATATTTCTAACAGTAGAACTTTGCTTCCTCTTCTTCTTTCGGCTTTTCCCGGTTAGGGGTCGCCACAGCGGATCACCTGTCCGCTCATGATTGGCAGTGGAGTTGTACAGTGCCGAGTTGCCAGCCCGGCGCCCAGCCTTCCACAGAAGGCACACACACGCAGGCACTCACGCCTGGGGCCAGTTTAGAGTGTCCAATCCACCTACAGCATGGCTTTGGGATGTGGGAAGAAACCGGAGTACCTGGAGGAAACCCACGTGACCACAGGGAGGACATGCAGACTCCGCACAGAAGGCACCCTAGCCGAGAATCGAACCGGAGATCCTCTTGCTGTGAGGCTGCAATGCTAACCGCTGCACCACTGTGGACACCCCAACAGTAGAACTTTGCTAGTGTAAAAAAAAAAAAAAGTAAAATGAATTATTGTTTTAGGACTGTAATACTTGCCAGATCACATCCTGAGGAAGTACATTACTGTTTTTCCATTTTTAATGTCTTTATTAAAAATAACATTTAGTAATAACATGGGTACACAATAGAAAAATGAACATGCCATTCCAGTGTATTTTTTTCATTTTTCATGAATTGTAAAGGTTTTCTTTTTTTTAACAATTATCATTCACTCCAACATTATTTAAATTGCTCATGACCTGCCTTTCCTGAAATCTCATTCCTCATGAACATTGTTATGCATATAGTGTTTGCACAAACGCCATTTCTTTTACGTAGTTTTCTGCCTTCAATTCTAAGGATCCCACCTCTAGTTTTTTTATCTTCCTTTCAGAATTCAGTACTTGTTACAGTTGGTGTAAGTGTTGATTTTCATTTTCAAGTCATTGTTTTTTGCAACTAGTAGCATTAAACTCTGTAAGACTGTACTATCTAGGCAAGTCAGTTTACATATCCTAGCTTAAACTAATAATTTCCTGTTACATTAATTTGCTCCTCCAGACTTTCTGATAAAAGAATCTCTAGGGGATTTTTAAAGTCTGCCAACTCATTACATTCCCCAAAAAATGTTTTCAGTTACTTTTTCTATTGTGCTTCCAACATTTACCGTTTTCCCAAATAAAAACTCTGTAAAGTTTGCAGGGGGTGTAAAAGTACCTCTGCAAACACTTCTATACAAAAATCCTAACACTTCTTGTTGCATATTTGGGATCCGAACAAATATACTCCCACTGTTCCTTTGTGTATTGCCTTTATATACTCACTTCATAGTTGTTTCTAAACTCTTCAAATTGATTCTCATAGTTACCATGTATTGTTTTATAATCCTTGTGAATTATCCTGTTTTAACAGTGACTTCTGTTTTAGATTCACCTAAAAGCCCAACTAGAGCTTATCCTTTCACTTGAACTCTTAGACTTTTATCTTTGGATTTCTTTCCATAGCACTGTTGCAGTATTCTTTATGTTTGAGTTTCCCTGCCTAGGGCAGCCTAACGTCCAGCCAGTATACCAAAGCTTCATGTTGCTTTAAGGTATGCCGTACGTTACACATATGCTCCTCACGTAGGGCATAAAGGTGACGTCAGGACGTACTATCCTCAGAACTTTTCTGCCGCCAGTCCGAACGCCATCTCTTGATTGTTGGTCTGAATGCCTGCATTCCTTTGTTGGGTTCCAAGCTGTTGTAGATAAATGCCCCATTGGATTTTCTTTACTTGTCATTGTGTTTGCTTGTGGACTTTCATATCATCCAAGAAGGGTAAGTGCTAGTGTGGGAAACAGATTCCCCATAAAGACTACCACGAGCAGTGTTTGTTTTGCCTTGGCACCTCGCACAACTATACTTTCTTTTCTTCTGTTAAGCTTTTGTACCAGAAAGTCTGCTTAGTAGGCTTTCTTCATTAGCACTGTATCTGGAGAATCGGCAACTTAAACTTCTCACTAAAGATGCTGTGGAGGGAACATCCTACCCCAAGGGACAGCCGTCAAGGAAGAAGATGTTCTTCGTGTTTCACTGTTGCAGTCATTACATTTGGGTTATCTGCTTGCAGGTAGCCCTCAGTCAGCCTGATTAACTAAGTCTTGGGTCCTGCGTCGGTTGCTGTCCCTTCTTCCATGACATCAGGTCATCAGGGGTATAAAACATGCAGCCGATGCCATTACATCAGTCTTTCTTGCCATGCGGTGCCCGAAGCAGAAGCAGTTCGCAAGTGCCGGTCGGCCAACTCCTGAAATTTTCGTTTTCGAGTTTCAGAACTGAAGTCTTCAAATAAAGCTATGTACCCCATTGGGGAAACTTTTTCTTGCTCCTTACCGATGTCAGTAAAAGTTAATTGCATTACTTGTGGAAAGCAAATACCTCATAAAGATTTTCATTCGTACTGTATTCCTTGCCTAGGCCCTGACCACGACGTACCTTGCTGTCGGTTTTGTGCTTTATTTAAACAGCACGCTATCCATCGTCTGTATATTTTCGCCTCTAAATATTTCGATTCTCAGTTTAATTATCCAGAAATGTCATCAGTTAGCCATCCGACCACCGAGATTCCAAAAAAACGCAAAGATAAAGACGGAGACAGGCCGCCGAGGTCCAAAACTGCCGACTACACTTCTAAGCCAGTCGCCAGTTCGCCGGTACTCAGTGAGGCACTTTCTCAGCCCCTGATACCCGCTACGTCAGATTCGCAGGCCTCTACTGAGACCCATTCGAAGTCTGGTATGCCGCGAGATGCTTCAACTATGGAACCCACGGATGTCTCTACCTTGGATGGGTCTGGAGCCGCTGTGCAAACACCGGCTTCTGAGGGTGTATGCAGGCCTATGGATTTGCATATTAAACTGACGCCGTCTTCTTTACTTAGGCCTAAATCTCGAACAATGCCTAAAAAACCGACGCCCAGGCCACATGCTTAGGCCTCTGTGTAAATAACAAATGTTAACAATGGCTGAAGATGTAATAACTCTAATCAGGGGTCGCCTCGCCCCCCCCCCCTTTTTAAGAGGCCTAGGACTGAAGTTGATTATGATTCTTCTGACCAAGATTCTGTTTTTCTGATTCTTCTGATGATCTGGATTTGCCCTTATCTACTTATGAAGATTCTGATGCAGAGGACTCCATTCCCTCTGCTTCCCCTCTTGAGGATTTTTCTTTTGGAGAAACCTTACATTCTCTATGGGAGCATTTCCACTGGGAAAGCCAGGATTTTTCTGATTCAAAAAAGAGGCTTAGAGATTTCCTGCTCCTACCTCAGCATAGGCCTTTAGCTATTCCTCCTGTACTAGACATTGTTGTCGATGCTTTTTTGGAATCTAGTTTGGCCCCGGATTCCTTGCTTCCTGCTCCCAGAAAACATGACATACTACAGGGTCCCTGAGTCCCACAAGTTCCTTTTTAAAAATCCTATTGCAGATCCAGAGACTATTTCACAGGGGCCCAAGGGCATTAATGCTTCTACTGCTAAAAATCCTACCCCTTCTGATAGAGACTTCAGGGCGCTGGATAGATGGGGTAAGAAGGTTTACGCTTCTGCAACTTTGGCCATTAGGGCTTTAAACTGACAGATATTCTTCGTGTTTCACTGTTGCAGTCATTACATTTGGGTAATCTGCTGGTAGGTTGCCCTCAGTCGGCCAGAATTCCAAAGTCTTGGGTCCTGCGTCAGTTGCGGTCTCCTCTTCCATGACGTCAGGGATATAAAACATGCAGCAGACACCATTTTCTTAAGTCTTTCTTGCCGTGCGGTGCCCGAAGCAGAAGCATTTCGCAAGTGCCAGTCGGCCGACTACTGAAATATTCTAGTTTGAGGTTCAGAACCGAAATCTTCACTAAAGCTAAGTACCAACACACTATTAAGCATCGGTATATTTTTGCCTCAAAGTATTTTGGAAACAGATTTAACTACCCAGAAATGTTGTCGGATAGCAATCCGACTACCGGAGTACATAAAAAACACAAAGAAAAGGACAGCGAAAAGCAGTCGAGATCCAAAACCAACGAAGCTTCTCCTATGCCAGTCGCCGGTTCGCCGGTACTCAGTGAGGCAGCCCCTGATACCCACTACCTTCGAGTCGCAGGCCTCTACCCGACACCCTTGTGGAGTTCGGCATGCCGCAAGATATTCAAGGTATTGGACCGATGGATGAATCTCCGTCGGATGGGTCCGGAGCCGCTGAGCAGGCACCGACTTCAGAGGGTGTATTCAGACCTCAACATTTATATATCAAACTGATGACAGCTGCAAAACCAAAGACAAAGGCAACTTCTAAAACTAAAACAAACGATGCATGAGCCACGTGCACAGGCCTCTATGTCTAAAAAACAGATGATCAAAATGGCTGAAGACCTTATTACCTTGATCAGGGGTACCAATCCCCCTCCAGATAAGAGGCCTAGGCAAGACACTGATTATGAATCTTTAGATCAGGTTTCTGTTTCTTCTGATCAGGAATTATCTATACCTCCCTATGAGGATTCTGATGCAGAGGAGTCTATACCATCTGCATCTCCTCATTAGGATTATTCATTTGGGGAAACCTTGCATACTTTGAGGGAGCATTTTCACTGGGAGAGTCAATACTTCTCAGAATCAAAAAGGGGGCTCAGGGATTTCCTTCTTCCTCAGCACAGGCCTTTAGCCATTTCCCCTGTTTTAGACATTGTGGATGATGTCTCTTCGGAGTCAAGCTTGACCCCTGACTTCTTACCTCCGGCTCCCAGTAAGCCTGACAGATATTACAGGTTCCCTGACTCACATAAATGTTTATTTAGAAACCCTGCTGCTGATACTGAAACTATTTCACAGGGTCCAAAGGGAGTTAAGGCCTCAACAGCAAAAAATCCTACCCCCTCTGACAGAGATTCAAGGGCAGTGGACACATGGGGAAAAAATGGTTTATATATCTGCAACCTTGGCAATCAGGGCCTTAAACTGTCAGTTTCATATGCTTAAGTACCAACAACATGTTATGGGATTGCTGAAACAGAAAATGATGATTTCTGAATGCGCAGAACATAAAGAATTGCAGGAATTATTGCATGCAGCTGAACAGGTTGGAAAGCATACTTTGCAATGTGGTTTTGACTACTTAGAGGCCTCCTGCAGGGCCGCAGTTACTGGATCTGTGATTAGGAGGCATGCCTGGCTAAAGGAACAAAATTTGCCTGATCATGTTAAAGCTAAATTTTTAGATGCACCTTTACAGCATGATTCTCTGTTTCGTATTAAGGCAGAAGAGGTTTTAAAGAAAATCTAAGACCAAGCTAAGTCTATGCAAACTGTTAGACTTCTTACAAGTGCAGCCACCATGACTCAGTAGACACTGGCCTACAGAAAATTGGTCCTTTCCAGTGTCAGACAGAGCTCAAAGGGGCAAATCCAGACCCCCCTAAGGGTTCCAGATACCAGGTGCAAGATACATACAGGTCAAAGCAGTGGGGCGCTTCTACCTCCAAATCTGAGATAAAGCGCAAAGCTACAGAAAACAATCCCAATGACTTCCCTCTGCCTACACCAAACACTTATCTTTTGGCAGCACCCATAGGGGGAAAATTAGCACTTTTTGCTCAAAATTGGCAGTTAATAACCCAGGACAAGTGGGTACTAAACATAGTATCAAAGGTATACAGATTCCATTTCCACACACTGCCAATGGCAAATGGTTGGCCAGATCTGCCAAAAAATCAATGGGCAGAGGCACATAAACAGGTTACTTCCCTCATGGATATGGGGGTCGTTCAGCCAGTACCAGAACAGGAAAAAGGACAATGTTTTTACTCAGGCCTGGCGGCCAGTACTGGATTTATCGATTTTTGAACATACACCTGGACATTCCAAAATTTAAAATGCTGACTTGGCAGCAACTTCAGCCCATGCTGGGCATTAATTCTTGGCTGGTGACCTTAGACCTAAAAGAGGCATACCTGCATGTCCCAATAAGACAGTCGTGCAGGAAATACCTCAGATTCAAGGCTGGCTTAATGCATTGCCAATTCTCTGCACTGCCCTTTGGCTTATCTACTGCGCCCAGGGTCTTTACAAAGTGCCTGGCACCAGTAATTGCATTTTGCAGACAAAGAAGTATACAAGTAATTCCTTACTTTGATGACCGTCTCATTCAAGCAGAGAACAAGGACATTCTTCTTCGACACCTGGCGTTTGTGAAAAGCTTCTAACATGCCTAGGGTACACAGTAAACGAAAAGAAACCATAACTGGTACCCTCTCAAAAGATAACATTCCTGGGTGCAAGCTTGAATACAACTGCCCAGATGGCTTACCTCACGCCAGACAAGCAAAGGCAACTGACTACGTACTTCAAATTGATGGCAACAAAAACCCAGTTATCTGCAAGACAAATTCTGCAGGCTCTGGGCTTCATGGCATCCTGCATCCTACTGATTCCATATGCAAGACTGCATATGAGGAAACTTCAAGTGGTACCTAAAAAGTTTATGGAGTCAACATTTTCACAGTCTGAAAGCAATGATTCTTCTCATTCCCTGCCTACAACAGGAGTTTCTATGGTTGGCAAAGGCATGTCACTAAAACATGGGACAGGCCTTCACTCTACCCCCTGCCAGCCAAACCTTAACAACAGACACATCAGATTATGTTTGGGGGGGCCCATATGGCAGGAAGATGCATTCAGGGCATATGGCCCCACAACAAATGCATCTACATATCGACCAGAAAGATACTAGCTGTTCAAAATGCCCTAACAGCGTTCAAGGACTTGCTTCATACAGGACAACTACTGATAGACGGACAACACCATGGTCCTGTGGTATATAAATAAGCAAGGGAGCACACACTCATACCCCCTTTGCAGATTAGCCATGGCACTGTGGGACACAGCTTTCACCTACCAAATACATCTTCAAGCTCAATTCCTGCCAGGAAAGTAAAATACAGGCGATATAAGCAGAAACCTTATGGACCCTCACGAGTGGAAACTAAATCCACAAGTCTTCAGTATGATAACAGAGAAATGGGGGAGCCCAGACATAGCTCTATTTGCCTCTCCTCAAAATTATCAATTGAAAAGATTCTGCACAAGGATTTATCACAGACAAGCATGGAAAGTGGATGCCCTATCGTTCAGTTGGAAAAACCTATCAGTTTACACCTTTCCTCCTCTGCCTCTTCTCCCCAAGGTCCTCCTAAAAGTCAGACAAGAGAAACCAAAGATGATACTAATTGCCCCGGACCGGCCCCACCAATACTGGTACACAATGCTAAGGAACTTGTCTCAATACCCAGCTTGGACCTTACCTCAAAGACCTCAACTACTGTCCCAGCAAAACAATCAGATCTTGCAGTCAACTACAGACACTAAACCTGGCAGCATGGCTGATCATGTAGTTATACAAACACCACCTCTCAGTAAAGCTGTGATGGATGTCATTTTGGAAGCCAGAAGGCCTAGTACTATAAAATCTTATGCTGAGAAATGGAAGAGATTTTGTGCTTGAAATCAAGCACAAGGAACTGATACAGCAGAACCAAATATTCCTCAGATATTACAATACTTAACTGAGATGCTTGACAAAGGCCTATCCTTGTGCCATTTCGGCTCATTACAATACAGAGCCACCAATCTTTTCTCATCCTTTACTAAAGCAGTATCTTAGAGGAGAAAAAAAATTAAGGCCTCCTAGAAGATCACCATTACCTGCATGGGACCTCAATTATGTGTTGGAAAAGCTCACCCTGTCTCCATTTGAACCAGCTGCTACTGGTGATGTGAAGTTCTTATCTTGGAAAATAACTCTGCTACTAGCAATTACTTCAGCAAGAAGAGTTGCAGAGCTACAGGCCCTCATGGCTGTAGAGCTTTTTATCATATTTTACCCAGACAGGGTGTCTCTGAGGACAAATTCTACATTTATGCCTAAGGTGGTTTCCAGTGTGGCTCTTAACCAAACAATTCCTCTACCAACCTTTTATCCAAATCCGCAGAAGAAGGGGGAGAGAATTCTGCATTCCTTGGATGTGCACAGACAGCAAAGATTCTACTTGAGCAGGACTAAAGCTCTAAGAAAAACTGAACATTTACTAGTGACATGCTGCAGGATCAGAAGGAAAGGCTATTTCAAAGCATCCAATTTCAAAGTGGATAAGCCGCTGCGTCCGTTTCTGCTACTTACACCATGGTAAACCTGTGCCCAAGGGCATTAGGTCTCATTCCACCAGAGCTGCAGCTACTTCAGCAGCCTTTCTCAGAGGAGTGCCAACCAAAGACATTCTAGAGGCTGCTACTTTGAGTTCTGTTCACACCTTTACAAAGCATTATCATTTGCCTCTCTACTCTTAAGTCCAGGGCAGGCTTTGCCATTGCAGATGTCCTTCAAGGATGCATCTGCAGTCATAACATATGGGTTGTCCTGCCTCAGGCAGCCCCTCGGTCGGCCGGATTCCAAAGTCTGGGTCTGGCCTCGGCTGATGTCGCACTTCACCCGACGTCACAGCTTCTGGGGTATAAAGGCATCAGCCGACGCCATTTTCCCCAGTCTTTCTTGCCGCGCGGTGCCCAAAGCAGAAGCTGTTCGCAAGTGCCGCTAGGTCAGATCCAGAGATTTCAGCTACCAAAGACCTCTAAAAAAGCTAAGTACCCCGTTGGGGACTCTTTCTTGCCTCAGCCGATGTCAGACAAAGTAAATAATTGTTTAACTTGTGGGAAACAAATACCTCATAAGGATTTCCACTCTTACTGCCTTCCTTGCTTAGGCCCAGACCACGACGTATCAGCTTGTTTAGCCTGTGCTTCCTTCAACCGACGGACACTTAGACGTCGGTCGGAGTTTGCAGAAGAGTTTTTTGGTCCCGCTTTTGCATATAAAATGCCGTCGGAGACTCCGACTACACATTTAGCCAAAAACACAAGGAAAAGGACCGACACTCGCGGCCCGCGGTTTCGGCTGAAACCACGGTTAGGCCTACCGCGAGTGTCTCGGTTTCGGCTGAAACAGAGTCCTCGGTTCTTCCTTCTGCCGAAAGCATGCCTCCGACAACCGAGGCCAGAGAGGCCCCGGCTGAGGCGGCTACAGAAATTCCTCCCGAAGAAGCAGGCGCACAAGAATTGTCCGACACCATTCCGTTGGACATCTCTACTCCTGCATGTGGGGCAGCTAGACCCCCTGCTTCCATGTCTATTAAGGCCTTCTCCAGGGCTAAAGCAGCTAAAATTCCCAAGGCCTTACCAACAAAAGCTTCCTCTCAGAGACCTTCCTCAAGTTCTCAGATTCTCAGCCTTGCTGAGGACCTTATATCTCTGATTAGGGGATCCCAACCTCACCCAGACAGGGCCTCACAACCTCCTCCTGACAAAAGGCCTAGGACTGAACCCCCTGAACCTCTCTCCTCTGATTATTCCTCGGATGGATCAGATGTCTCAGACCATCAGGAAGGACCATACTCACCTTATGAGGATTCGGATGCAGAAGACTCAATTCCTTCTGCCTCCCCCCCAGAAGAATTTTCCTTTGGGGAAACTTTACACTCAATGAGGGAACACTTTCAATGGCAGGGTCAGGATTTTTCTGATTCTAGGAAAAGGCTAAGGACCTTTTTACACTTGCCACAGCATAGGCCTTTAGCCATACCACCTGTACTTACAGTTGTTGATGATTCATACAATGATGCAAGTTCTGCCCCTGATTCTCTTCCTCCGGCCCCTGCCAAACCTGACAGATATTACAGGGTCCTGGATTCTCACTTCCACTTGTATAAGGCCCATGCTGCAGACCCAGAAACTATTTCTCAGGGCCCAAAGGGTGTTGCAGCTGCCACTGCCAAAAACCCCCTACCCTCTGAAAGAGAGTCAAGAGCATTAGAGAGATGGGGTAAAAAGGTTTATACATCTGCTACTCTTTCTGCCAGGGCTTTAAACTGTCAATTCCATATGATACAGTACCAGGAATTTTTGTTAGATCAGCTGAATAAAAAGCTTTCCTCTCCTGAACCTTTAGACCGTAAGGCCCTTCAGGATTTGGTACACAACTCTCAGCAGGTCAGTAATCATTTTTTAAAATGTGGCTATGATGCACTGGAGGCTTCATTTAGATCAGCTATGACTGGAGCAGTAATTCGAAGGCATGCCTGGCTAAAAGAGCAATCCTTGCCAGACCATGTCAAGTCTAAACTCCTAGATGCCCCTATGGAGAAACAAAGTTTATTTGGCTCCCCTGCACAGGAGATTCTAAAGAAAGTGGAAGAAAAAGCTAAATCTGTGCAAACAGTCAAGGATTTTCTGCAGGTCCAACCTCCGAGGTTCAGCAGAAACTGGCCTTCAAAAAATTGGTCCTTTCCAGACAGCTCCAGAGCACAGAGAGGCAGAAATAGACGCCCAAGAGGCAGAGGTCAATCTAGGGGTGCCTACAGGGGTCGTCAGTGGCAACCTGCCAACCAGAGTACCACCGCCACAGCTGCGACTACAACCACTTCCACAGGACAGACACAATGACTTGGCTCTGATTCCGCCTACCAGGGAGCAACTGGAAGCACCCTTGGGCGGAAAGTTGGCTTTATTTTCAAACAACTGGCATTGTATTACAGGAGACAAATGGACATTGCAAACAATAGACAAAGGCTACAGGTTTCACTTCCACACTTTACCAAAAAAGAGAGGAATGCCAAACCTTCCACCACGCCAGAAGCCAGAGGCTCTAAAACAAATCATCAACTTACTAAGGATGAGAGCAATAGAAAGGGTACCATCTATGGAACAAGGACAAGGATTTTACTCCAGACTATTCCTTGTACCAAGAAAAGAAAACCAATGGAGGCCTATTCTTGACTTGTCCGCACTAAACGCATATCTCATTGTACCAAAATTCAAGATGCTGACCCTACAGCAACTTCTTCCCATGTTGGGCAAGGAGTCTTGGCTGGTGACTCTAGATCTCAAGGAGGCATACCTGCACGTCCCTATACGACCAGATTGCAGAAGACACCTCAGATTTCTTGCAGGATCAGAGCATTATCAATTCTCAGCATTGCCCTTTGGCTTATCTACTGCGCCCAGAGTATTCACGAAATGCCTGGCATCAGTAATTGCACATTGCAGGCTTCAGGGAATTCAAATCTACCCATACCTGGACGACTGCCTAATACAAGCGGACAACAAGACAAAAATAATAAAGGATTTGGCCTATGTCATACAACTGTTACAAGCCTTGGGATGATACACTGTCAACATCAAGAAGTCAAGACTAGTGCCATCCCAAAGGATAACATTTTTGGGTGCAGAACTGGACACAATAACTCAGATGGCTTTTCTCACAGAAGAAAAACAAAAGCAACTACCAGTCTACTTCATGGCTTTGACAAGACAAACTCAGCTTACTGCAAGGAAAGTCCTGTAGGCCCTGGGTTACATGGCATCTTGCATAATCTTGATCCCGCACGCCAGGCTGCATATGAGAAAATTACAATGGTACCTAAGGAATGTATGGTCTCAACACAGACACAGTCTAGAAATCATGATACCAAGCATTCCATGCCTGAAAAAAGAATTCCTGTGGTGGGCTCAAGCCTGCCAGACCAACAGAGGGTTGCCTTTCCACAAACCACAACCAAGGCAGACCATCACCATGGACGCCTCAGACCTAGGCTGGGGGGCACACATGGAAGACAAGTATATCCAAGGCCTATGGTCTCAAGACCAGCTGAATCTACACATAAATCTAAAGGAGATGCTGGCAGTGAAGCATGCAATCGAGGCATTCAAACCATTCCTCCAGCAAGGACATCTGCTGATAAGGACAGACAATACCACAGTCATGTGGTACATCAACAAACAGGGAGGCACGCATTCCTACCCTCTATGCCGGATGGCAATGGACCTGTGGAACCTAGGCCTGAATCTCAACATTCAGCTGCAGGCCAAATTCGTACCAGGAAAAGAGAATTCACTAGCAGACAGCTTAAGCAGAACTACCACGGATGCTCACGAATGGATGCTGCATCCAGACATCTTCAAAAACATAACAAAGAAATGGGGAATGCCAGAGATAGACCTGTTCGCCTCCCCACTCAACCACCAACTGAAGAAATTCTGCTCAAGAGAATACCACCCACAAGCCTGGAGGGTGGACTCCCTTTCTTTCAGATGGAAGGCCCTGACAGTTTATGCTTTTCCACCTCTCCCATTGATGTACAAAGTTCTACTGAAGATCAGGGAGGAACAGCCAAAGGTGATTCTGATAGCTCCAGACTGGCCAAGGCAGCATTGGTATCCGCTACTGAGAAGCATGTCTCGGACGAACTCATGGCCTCTACCTCTATGGCCTTTACTTCTAACAGAACAACTACAAGACCCTGCATCCAAACTTGAAAACGTTGCAGCTAACTGCCTGGAAAATTGCATAAAACAGAACCAAAATGTTTTATCTCAGAGGGTCAAGGACATTATCCTGGAGGCTCGCAGACCCTCCACAAGAAAAACATACTCAGCTAAATGGAAGAGATTCCTCATTTGGAGTGCATCAAAGGGTACAAATGTCACACTGGCAAACCTAGCACACATCCTAGAATACTTAGCAGAACTGTTCCACAATGGCCTGTCCTATTCTTCCATTAAGATTCATGCTTCAGCAATTTCAGCAGAGTACAACATGGATCCTCCTATCTTCTCACACCCCCTCCTCAGACAATTCTTAAGAGGGATCAAAACTGTAAAACCTCCAAGGAAACCATCTCTACCTGCATGGGATCTCAATTTTGTGCTGGAAAAATTAACACTTCCCCCTTTTGAACCAGCAGCATCAGCAGACTTACAGTTCTTATCTTGGAAAACTGCTTTCCTTCTAGCAATCACTTCAGCAAGAAGGGTATTCCGAGTTACAGGCATTAATGGCAGTGCAGCCTTTCCTTATCTTCCACCAGGATAGAGTGTCTCTCAGAACCAATCCTACTTTCATGCCAAAGGTGGTATCCAGGGTATCCTTGAACCAAGCTATTCATTTGCCTACGTTCTTCCCTAACCCACAGAACAGGGGGAAAAAACTATTGCACACTTTGGATGTACACAGACAACTACGCTACTATCTGGACAGAACTAAAACCAGCAGAAAAACTGACCAGCTTCTGGTAGCATATGCAATAGGAGTGCAAGGAAAAGCAATTTCCAAACAGACAATTTCAAAATGGATAGGAAATTGCATTCGATTATGCTACTCTTTTCATGGAAAGACAACTCCTGAAAATATCAGGCCTCACTCCACAAGAGCCGCAGCCACCACTACAGCTTTCCTACGAGGAGTGGCTACCAAAGACATTTTAGAAGCTGCTACTTGGAGCTCCGTGCATACATTTGCCAAGCATTACAATCTTCCTTTATACTTCAGATCCCGAGCAGGTTTTGCAACTGCAGTTTTACAGGGGATCTTAACTACACCATCATTATCTTAGTGCCTCCTCCCCCAGTTTGGCTATGGTATTCTACCCATATGTTATGACTGCAGATGCATCCTTGAAGGACATAGTACAGTTTTGTACCTACCATAAATGTAGATGTCAGATAGGTATGCATCTGCAGTCAGGATTACCCACCCTCCTTCCCCTCTGTGGTATTCCTAGGGTGCTTACCCCTCTTTTTAGCTAGCTGGGGGAATCTGTTATGGTGTATTTGTTTGTATGTATATCTGTATACATATATATATATATACATTTTGCTTTCTACTGTTTGGAATTTTCAACATTTATCCAAATTTAGCCTTCCTAGAGGGCACCTGGCATCTGGGGCAAGAAACACTGAGGAAAATGGCGTCGGCTGATGCCTTTATACCCCAGAAGCTGTGATGTCGGGTGAAGTGCGACATCAGCCGAGGCCAGACCCAGACTTTGGAATCCGGCCGACCGAAGGGCTGCCTGAGGCAGGACAACCCATATGTTATGACTGCAGATGCATACCTATCGGACATCTACATTTATGGTAGGTACAAAACTGTACTTTCTGCAGGGCCGTATAGCCACACCTAATGCTGTTTAGCTCCAGCCTCCCAACCATAGCTTTGGGATTCTACTCAAATGTAATGACTGCAACAGTGAAACACGAAGAACATAGTACAGTTGTGTACACTTAACATAAATGTAGATGTTCGAGTGTATTCACTGTTGCAGTCCAAGTTACCCTCCCGCCATCCCCCTGTCATTCTGGAGTTTATCTTTCCTTTTCTATCTTCTACAACCTATGTGCTGTATTTGCTTGTAGATGAAGGTAAAGTTTATGTTGATGTATGTATGTATGTATGTATATATTTTTGCTACCTTTTTGGGGGCACCTGACATCGGTGGCAAGAAAAACTAAAGAAAATGGCGTCGGCAGCATGTTTTATACCCCCGACAACCTGACGTCATGGAAGAGGAGACAGCAACCGACGCAAGACCCAAGACTTTGGAATTCAGGCAGACTGTGGGCAAGCTGCCAGCAGATTACCCAAATGTAATGACTGCAACAGTGAATACACTTGAGCATCTACATTTATGGTAAGTGTACACAACTGTACTTTTCATGTGTTAAGTATCAGCAGCATGTTATTGGACTGCTTAAACAGAAAATGATGATGATTCCTGTCTGTGTGGAAAATAAAGAATTACAGGATTTAATGCATTCTGCTGAACAAGTTGGAAAACATACTTTGCAATGTGGTTTTGATTCATTAGAGGCCTCTTGCAGGACTGCTGTTACTGGGTCTGTGCACAGAAGGCATGCTTGTCTTAAGGAGCAATCTTTGCCTGATCATGTTAAAGTTAAATTGTTGGATGCTCCCTTAAATCAGGACCGCCTGTTTGGCAACAAGGCTGAGGAAGTACTTGAAAAGATGGAAGATGAAGCTAAATCTATGCAAACTGTTAAAGATTTCTTACAAGTCCAGCCTGCTAGATTTAGTAGGCACTGGCCCTCTAAAAATTGGTCCTTTCCAGCCCCTTCCAGGTCTTCTCAAGCCAAACCCAGACACAACAAAAACCCCAGGTTTCAGTCCCAGGAGACACACAGGACTAAGCTGTGTGGGGGGCATCCACTTCCAATTCTGGAAGTAAGACTCCCCCCCTATGGTAAACTGTCTCAAAGACTTCCTTTTAAAATTTCCAAGCTCTTATCAACTGACTGCCCCTTTGGGGGGAAAGATTGCTCTTCATGCAAAGAATTTGGGTACTCATTACCCAGGACAAATGGGTTTTAAATATAGTGTCCCAGGGATACAAATTTCACTTCCACACGTTGCCAACGCCAAGCTGGTGGCCGGACCTACCCCCAAATCAGTGGGCAGAGGCCCAAAAACAAGTACTTTCCCTCTTAAGCATGGGGGCTATTCAACTGGTACCAGAAGAGGAAAAGGGACAAGGTTTCTACTCAAGACTTTTCCTGGTACCCAGAAAAAAACAATTCATGATGTCCTGTTCTGGACCTGTCTACTCTAAGCACCTTTTTGGAGATTCCAAAATTCAAGATGCTGACTCTTCTCCAATTGCTTCCTATGCTAGGCAAAGATACCTGGTTGGCAACACTAGATTTAAAAGAAGCATACCTGCACATCCCAATCAGGGAATCTTGCAGAAGATACCTACGCTTCAAAGCAGGCTACACTATCAGTTTTCTGCACTGCCCTTTGGCATATTTACTGCACCCAGGGTATTCACAAAGTGCCTAGCTCCAGTTATTGCATTTTCAGGCAAAGAAATATTCAAATATACCCATACCTGGAAGATTGTCTAATTCAGGCAGAAAGCCAGGACATACTTTTCAGTCATCTGGCCTTTATACAAAGGGTTCTAACTTGTCTGGGATACACCATAAACGAAAATAAATCACACCTGGCACCCTGTCAACAAATTATATTCCTGGGAGCAAGCTTGAATACAACTTCCCAGATAGCTTTACCTCATGCCGGAGAAACAAATTCATTTGACAACCTACTTCAAACAAGTGGCCACAAAAGCCCTGCTGTCTGCAAGACAAATACTGCAAGCCTTGGGGTTCATGGCATCCTGCATTCTTCTAATTCCATATGCAATAGACTGTATATGAGGAAACTACAGTGGTATCTAAAAAGCCTATGGTGTCAACATTCTCAGGATCTAGAAGCAATGATTCCTATCATACCTTGCCTATGGCTTGAGTTCCTTTGGTGGGCAGAGGCCTGTCACCAAAACAAGGGACTACCTTTCACACCACCCCCTGCCGCCCAAACCCTAACAGACACATCAGACTATGCATGGGGGGGCTCACCTGGCAGGGAAGTGCATTCAGGGCAAATGGAACCCAAGTCAAATGCAGCTGCATATCAATCAAAAAGAAATGTTAGCTGTACAGAATGCTCTGACAGCCTTCAAGGACCACATTCTCCCAGGACAACTAATGGTAAACATGTACAACACCACTGTTATGTGGTACATAAACAAGCAGGGGGGTACACATTCTTACCCCCTCTACAAACTAGCCATTGCATTGTGGAACACAGCTTTGCGCTACCAAGTGCACCTACAAGCTCAATTCCTGCCAGGAAAATTAAATACACTGGCAGACGGACTAAGCATGGACCCACACGAATGGAAACAGGAACCAAGGATTTTCAACATGTTGACAAGCAAATGGGGGAGGCCAGATATAGACCTGTTTGCCTCTCCCCAGAACTACCAATTGGACAAAATTTGCACAAGGACTTCCCACAATCAAGCCTGAAAAGTGGATGCTCTGTCCTTCAGTTGGAAAAACCTATCCGTCTATGCCTTCCCCCATTCTGCCTCTGCTCTGCAAAGTACTATTAAAAATCAAACGGGACAAACCAAGGATGATTTTAATTACTCCAGAATGGCTACGCCAACACTGGTACCCCCTCCTGCGCAGTGTGTCACGTTTTTCCCCATGGCAGCTGAATCAGACTCCTTCCATGTTGTCTCAGCAGGAGAACCAGATTCTGCACCCTCAGCTTCTAACACTGAACCTTGCAGCCTGGCTAATTATATAATCTCTCCTTTACCATCCCTCAGTAAACCTGTGATGGATATCATTTTAGCGGCAAGGAGGGCTAGTACTAGAAAATCTTATGCTGAAAAATGGAAAAGATTCTGTGTGTACTACAGCAGCACCCAATTTACCTCTGATTTTAAAATACGTAATTGAGATGCTTCACAAGGGCCTGTCTTTTTTCTCCATTAAAATCCACGCCTCAGTTCACCAAACTTTGGTGTTGGATTCCTCTGCCGCACCCATTTTGGAGGCCGGTGGGGATCCAGCTTTATGCATGTCCAATGAGGCTTTGCAGACGTCCTTTTCAGATGGTCAGGGGGAACCATGGTTGATTATTTCCGAGGGTCCTGGGCGTGTTCTCAGACATTTGTCAAGGAAGAAGTCCCTACTGCTACTGCTACTATTGAATGCTGCCCTGGGTCAGAGCCATCCAAGTTTTATAAGACAGATGTTCCACTAAAGAAAAAAAAAAAACTAAACCTGTTTCTCCTGCCCCTAAGGATCCCCATAGTGACTGGCCTTAACTCTGGGTTTATTTAGTGCTTTGATAGCGTTGAAACCTCCTCAGGGCTGTTTCTGTTCCAGCTCCTCTTTGGTCCTCTGCTCCACTTAAAAGGTTTAGGAATAGGATTCCTACGAGGAAGTGTTGGATTCTGATGAAATTTTCTTCTTTGGACTGTGGGTCAGAGAAAGTGGAATCTACTATTCCGTTTACTCCCTTTGAAGATATTTCTTTTGGGGATACAATCTCCAGGTTGATGGGATTTAAATAGGATTGTGCTCAGGTCTCTGCGATCCGTAAAAGGTACTATGAGTTTCTGCAGATGGAATCTCCTAAACCTTCTGCTGTTCCTCCAGTTTTGGATGCTTTGATGCATGCTTTTTCCAATGTCTCTAAAGCTCCTGATTCTCAGCCCCCCTGCTCCCAAGAAACCTGATAGGTTTTATAGGATACCTAAGGACTGCAACCTTTTGTACAAGTGTCCTGCTGCTGACCCCTCACCGGTGTCTGTAGTCTCTGACAAGCCCTTCCAATTGCTTCCTTCACCCAAATTACTGCCTTTTGATAGACAGCAGAACCATGGAAAGGCTAGGTAAGAAGGTTTTTACCTCAGCTACTTTGGCTTTTAGAGGTATTCATTATCAGACTCATAGGTGCAGGTATGTGTTGGCTTTTCTATCTCAGGCTTGTCAAGTTATTTCTGATGATCTAGACTCTAAGGGTAAAACTTCTCTTTCCTTGTAACTGACTTCCTCATAGGTGACTCGCCACACCAAGTTTAGTTATGATGAGGCAGATGCTCCTTCTAGGACTGCTGCTTTTGGGTCAGTGATGAGGTATTCTTGGCTTCGGCTTCAACCATTGCCTGATGAAGTCAAGGCTAAGTTGATGAATGCCCCTCTTGGTAATAAACATCTGTTTGGGGAAGCTGCTGCTGATTTAGGTTCCTTTAGGATAAAGGGAAGGCTTATGGGAACTGAAACATGCATTTGTTTCTCCTCTTTCTAAGAAACTATCCCAATAAGTCAGCCTTTTTTCGCAGGCAATCTTGCCCTACTCCTAAGGGCAGAAAGGGTGGCAAGTGCGCTCTTTCTGCTAAGGCTACTCAGACTTGAGGGATTCTTAAGTCTTCCTTTCCAGCTAAACCAGGTGCTGTCTGACTATCCTTTTCTTCCCACCGATGTTCCTTTTTCTCTTTGCCCCTCTCTCTCTTCCTATTTGGCTACAGATTACTCAGGATACCTGGTTTCTTTCCATATTCACCAGGGATGTTTCATGGTGTGGAAATCTCTTCCCCTTTTTATTGGCATTCCTCAGCCTTCTCTGAAACAACTCCCTTTTCCCCCCGAGCTGCTTTGGGACTTTTTGACTTTGGGTACTATTCACGAGGGACCTGTGTCCCAAAGGGGGTGGGGGTTTTATTCCAGGATGTTTCTAGTACCCAGAAAAGAGGGTACTTGGGAGACCAATTGTAAATCTGTCATCTAAACAGTTTTCTTAAGGTGCCCACTTTTTGAATGTTGACCCGTCAGACTCTGTTCCCTCTTTTGCTTCCTCAAACTTATGTGATGTCTGTGGATCTCAAGAATGTCTATCTCTTTATTCCTGTCCAACCCCTTTTCAGGAAGTTTTTGCATTTTTCTGTTGCTTCCTGGCATTTTCAGTCCTCTGCTTTTCCCCAAGGGTGTGTTCACCAAATAATTTGTTCCTGTGATTGCTTTTTGCAAACTTCAGAGAAATCCAAATATTTCCTTGGTTGGATGACCTGCTGTTTTAGGCATCCTCTCCAGAGAGATGCTGTTGCATAATCTTAATTTTTGCCATTTCCTTTTTTCAGAGCAATGTTGTTCACAGTAAACTTCAAAAAGTCTTTTCTGACTCCTCCTCGGGACCACTCTGGAATTATAGACAAATTCACTAAACTAGGAATAAATTCCTATGTCACAAGATGGGTTGCCAACTGGCTCACTGACAGAACCCACACTGTAAAAGTAGCAGACTCTAAATCCAACTTCAGACCAGTGACAAGTGGAGTACCACAGGTTTCAGTCCTAGGTCCTCTCCTGTTTGTTATCTACTTCTCTGAAGTACAGGCTAACACAGAAGGTCTTTGGCTAACAAAGTTTGCAGATGACTGCAAACTAGGAGCCATAATCAAAACTCCTAACGATGTGGACATCCTACAAAAGGGCCTCACTGAGTCAGATGACTGGTGTCAAAGCCATGGCTTCAAGCTCAATGCCAAAAAGTACATTGTTATCCATTTTGGTAAAAACTCTGTACCCATGAACTACCACATAGGCGGTAGTCTACTTGACACTGAAAGTGTGATAAGAGACCTTGGGACATAGGTGGACAGTAGTCTCTCCTTTGATAATCAAATCGCCACAGTAGTCAGGAAATCCTTCTACGTGGCACATCTCATCACAAAAGGTTTCCCATCCAGGAAAAAAGAGGTCATTGTTCCCCCTCTACTCATCACTCATTAGACCCAATATAGAGTACAACGCCCCTTTTGGTATGTACCTCACAAGACATCGACAACAACTGGAAAGGCCACAGAAATACCTCACAAAGAGGATTACTGGCCTCAAACAGATGCCCAACGCAGACCATCTCAAAAGTTTTACTCTGTTGCATAACACACAAAGCTATGTCAAACCCAGAGCTTTTGGACATGCTCTATGTAAAGAAATCCCAATCCCTCCGAGATACACGCTCTAGGGACCTAAACCTTGTCACCACAATAAACATAACATGCTGGAGGGTATGGTAGTGGTTCTCTTTGAGTCGCCATCCAAAATCTTACTGTCCCCTTGTTTTGTGAACTCTTCCTCTTTCAGCATCATTTATTTCCATTTTGATTTGTAATCTTCTGCTTGTGTTATGTTGATGAGCTTTAATTTTGTAGGTGTTAAATATCCCTTCATATTGGTAATCCTAAACCAGCAGTCCCCAAACACTAGGCCACAGCCAGGTACCAGGCTGCACAAAAGAAATGAAACTTTTAGGCACAGAATGAAACAAAAAAGTGAATGTATGTATGTATATGTGTTTGTCTGCGTGTGTGAGTGAATACATGCTAGTAGAAGTGTGTGTGTGTGTGTGTGTGTGTGTGTGTGTGTGTGTGTGTGTGTGTGTGTGTGTGTGTGTGTGTGTGAGAGAATGAAGACAGAGCGATCCCTGGCAGCAGTTAAGGGATTTGCATACGTCTCAACCTCTCACACAATAAATCTGGACAGAGACACAAATAATAGGGAAAGTTTTTAAATATTGCTCCTATAAACTTAGAATGTTACTAGAATAAGGTTGCCATTAGTATTTTCTGAGGATATAAAGTCTGAAACTCCTGATAAATTAAGCCCACAAGTTTTAACCTTAAATGAGTAAAACAATAAATATCAAGTTAGTCCAGGAGTAAATGTTGTTAATGTAATTTATTCAGTAGGTTTCAGATAAGCGCTTTCATTTTTCTCAGAAAACTTCAGGTAAAACTTAAAACAGGAAGACTGACTTTATAAATGCAATTTTTATGTAATAATCTAAACCAAGTTTTCCCGCTATTAATGGTTTTTATCTGATGAAGTTTTCTGTGAAAAATGCAAGAGCTTATCTCAAACCTATTGAATAAATTACCTTAATAGCAGTTACTCCTGGACTAGCGTGTTATTTGTCGTTTTACCAGTTTACAGTGTTTTTTTGCCTTTGTTCTTTAAAATGAGTAAAAAAAACTTCTCTGGAGAGCTTCTTTGGAAAACGGGAAAGACTTTATGATGAGACAGCAGAAGACTCTTAAGACTGCCAACAAAATGAAAGCTGCATTTAAAAAAAAAAATACCAAGAGTATTTATTTATTTTATTTTATTTTACATTTATTGACCGGGATAGTCCGACTGGATATGTCCATTTTCAGCAGAGGCCCGGGGAGAAAAGCTCCAAGAGAATACACATTGAACATTTAGTAAATGCTAGTTTCAAGCAGATTACAGTCATAAGCAATATCAGCATTTAGCACAGATAGTGATACCTTCTTCATAGGTTCATAGGTTTATACTAGGCTATCTGCCCTAAGGCATTTATAAGCCTAGCCCAAAGTTTTGTGGCTTACGCCACCCCTTATATGAAAAAATACTGTGTCCATTAGTTTGTTGTGCCTCTGTCCAGCAGTGACACAGAGATGATTCCCAGGGTAAACCTACGATCTCCCATCCACAGGTCAAGATTTCTCTTGAACAGAGCCAGCGAGGTGCTCTGCCTCACATGGACCGGGATTTTATTCCACAGCATAGGGAGTCTCTGAGTGATAAATTTATCCCTCCAGCACATCCTATTTATATCCGTGCTGAGGTTTAAGTCGCTTGCTCTAGTGGTTTTGGTGGATTTGGATTTTTTGAGGTGGAGCATGTCCATTAATTCCGGGTTGGACATGGCCTTGTATGTCGGGCACATGTCACCTCTGAGCAGACTGTATGCGACTGAATAGAGCTGGAGTTTCTTCAATCTGGCAGCATATGACAGATTTTGGAGTCCCTTTATTCTTTTGGTGAGGAACTTTTGGGGTATCTCCAATTGCTGCAGATGTCGGGTGAGATACATCCCGAATGGGGCATTGTACTCTATCATTGGTCTGATTAGTGAAGAGTACAGGGGAACAATGACCTCACTAGATCTGGATGTGAATCCCTTCATGATCAGGTGGGCAATGTAGAAGGTCTTTCTAACCACTTTAGCAACGTGAGTGTCAAAAGAAAGGCCACTGTCAACCTGGGTCCCCAGGTCCCTGATAACCTCTTCTGTGCTTAGTGGATTGCCACCTATATGGTAGCTTGGGGTTACCTTGTTTTTCCCGAAGGGTATGACTATACATTTTTGGTGTTTAACTTCAGGCCATGGCTCTGGCACCAGCTATCTGTTTCCGTGAGTCCCTTCTGAAGTATATCTGTGTCCGATGCACTTTCCACTATGGCGCCCAGTTTGCAGTCGTCTGCAAACTTTGTCAGCCAAAGTCCTCCCATGTTGGCCTGTACTTCTGAGAAGTAGATGCCGAACAATAGGGGGCCAAGGACCGAGCCCTGTGGGACACCACTTGTGACCGGCTTGGAGTCTGACATAGCGCCAGCAACTCTAACCCTGTGGGTTCTGTCCTTAAGCCAGTTTGCAACCCATCTTGTGACATATGGGTTTACATTTAAGCTGGTAAGTTTTTCTACAATACCCGAGTGGGGTATTGTGTCGAAAGCCTTTGCAAGGTCAAGGTAGGCTGTATGGACTGCCTTTCCCTCATCAATGGCCTTGGTGACTGTTTCGAAGAAGTCGACCAAGTTCAAAAGGCACGATCTGCCCTTGACGAAGCCAAACTGGGTCGGGTCCAATGTCTGCAAGTCCCCTCTATCTTTGTTTACGAGCTCCATTATGATCCTCTCCATAGCTTTGCAGACTAGACTTGTTAAGCTTATGGGGCGGTAATTACCAGGGTCCGTAGAGGCACTGCCTTTGTGGAGTGGGACCACAGTTGCCGTACGCCACTCCTTGGGCACGTATCCTGTGGTAAGGCTGAGATTAAACAGCTGCCTTATGTGCGGGTTTAATTCCTCATTTAGCTCGTGTAGCACACAGCCGGGGACACCATCCGGTCCCATTGATGCTGTGTTTTTAGCTTTAGAGAGAGCAGCTTTCACCTGCGCATTTGAGATGTCTGGGCGGCTACACTCCGCTGGGATAGTTATCTCTCCTTTAGGGGGTGAGGGGGGTGAAGTTTGCACTGAACCTGTGTGCCAGTATGTTGGCAATGTCTGTGGGTTCAGTGATTTTTGTATCATTTTGGACTAATTCTGAGCATATCTGGGAGTTTCCACCCAGGTTCCTAACATAGCTGAAAAAGGCCTTATGATTGTCCTTTGAATCCATGGCAATTTTTCTCTCAAAATTGGCCTTAGTTGATTTTATGAGTGCTCGTATTTTTTACTAATAATAATCAGGGGTGACTTCCCTTTTATGGATTTTGTTCTATCATGTAATAGCTTTCTCCTCTTATTGTAAAGTTTGTTAATGGCTTGGGTCCACCAGACTGGACGTTTGCCCTTTGTGGAAAGAGTCTTGGTTTTATTTGGGATTGCCTGATCCATGCAGTCCTGGAGGTGTTCATAGAAGGCATTTGTAAGGGCTTCCGCAGCTTGGGTTGTGGTTTCCACTGGCTCAGGGGCCTTGAAGGATACCACACCAGTCTTGAGTAATGTGAAGTTTGCTTTAGAGAAGTTCTTCACTGTGGTCTTTTTTGTTTGGGGTGGGGGCGGGATGTGGATTTCCAGTGAGATTAGTTTATGATCAGATCTCACCAATGAGGGATATACTTCCGGTGTGGAGCATTTTGTCCCCATGTTTGTGATAATGAGATCTAGTATATTTTCTCCTCTCGTGGGAACAGTGACTAGCTGTTCCATGGCATTTGAATTTATGAACGCCAGGAACCGTTGGGCTAGAAAGTTAGGGCTTGAGTAATGTTCCCAGTCTATATTCGGGTAGTTGAAGTCACCCAATATGATGGTGTTTGGAGATAGATTTATACCCTCCAGTGTCTTCAGGAAGGCTGTGTGGAGTTCCTGAGTTTGAGAGGGTGGCCTGTAGCATGCTACAATTTGTAGAGCAGTTTTGCCTATGGTTAGTTGCACCTGGATGGTTTCCGAAGCTTCGTGCGTTGCCACCAACCTGGAGGTGTGGGTATCCTTTATGAATATGGATACACCCCCTCCTTTTGTGGTGTGGTCCGGGTTTTGGGGCCGGAATGCATGATATGAGGTAAAACCTAATAGTGCCGGGGTGCTCTCAGAAGCCTTGAACCAGGTTTCAGTTACAGCACAGACATCGATGTTCTCCATACTGAGAAGGGCCTCGAGTGCGTGCATTTTGAGATTTAGACATCTGGCATTGAGCAGCATTACCCTCAGTTTCTTCCCATTTTTGTTTTCTAGGGTGGTAGGTTTAGAATTTGAGCCTTGCCTAAAAAAGGCACTTTGGGGGTGGCAAGAGCCTTAGCCAATATCCGGAATCCCAGGGGTGACAGGTGCAAGCCGTCCCTTGCGAAGCAGCGTGGCTCGTCAAGCATGTCATCCCAGGCAGACAGACACTGGATCCCCTTTGAATGACACCAGACATTAAGCCAATTGTTAAAGCTGATCATCTTGTCTCTATATTGTGGCATCATTCTTGGTGAAGGAAGGATACTGCTCAGGGTCAGGGTCATACCTGCCTGGGCTACATAATCAGAGAGCTCCTCTATGTCTCTTTTCATGTAGTCCAGGGAGGTACGTCTCAGGTCGTTCACACCAGCATGGACAATGACTGTGTCATATTTGTACTTGCCGTGGAGTGACCCGAGTGCGTGTGTTATGTGGAGGATTCTAGCGCCTGATAGGCAGCTTACTGTGACCCTCTCCTTGTTCAGCCTGGTGAGTGGGACGTCAGTGTGTCTGACTATGGAGTCACCTATGACAAGTATGTTTGGTGTTGTATTTGGCCTTAAGGGCTGTGACTGCTTTGCACACTGATTTTGTGGTTTATGTGTTGCTTGTGGGGTGTCTTGAGGTAGCAGTTGTTTGGGTGTCTGCTTTGGAGGCCTCTGCTGTTTAGGTAAATTTTTACTCAGAGCCTCCGAGTATGTCGTTGTGTGTTTATGTGTTTGATTCAGTGGTGTGGTAGCATTATGTGAGGCTGGTTTTGTGGTGTGTGTAGTTGCCTTCTCCTCCTGTCTGGTCTTGCCAGTCCTGAGTTGAGAGAGCTCAGCCTCCAGTTTGGCTAAATAGCTGCATCTCTCGCAAGTATTTCTGTTATGTGGGAGGAGGAGAGGGTTGTCTGTGTACATGAGGCAATTGTAACATTGCCTCAATATTCCCAGATTCACCAACTGGCCCTTCGACATGCTAGAAAAATTAAGAAGTTAGGTATGAGACTGAATAAGAGAGGACTTAGTAAGGAAATGGGTACTCTTGGGGGGGGGGTTTGCAAGTGAGGGACTTTGTATAATATAGAAGTGACAAGTGCTGAGGTTTTTTTTTTTTTTTTTTTTTTTTGAGGGAAAAAAAAAAACTTTTAGTTTAACACATTTCAAAACATAACATTATTTTTCAAAGTTATAGATGCATAACAGTACATTCAGGTTCAAGACACATTGAGCAGCAGTTATACAACTGACTGTTCCTTAAACAATTTAAATTGAGTTTAAATTGATTATTTAAATTGAGTTTATCGCAACAGGTGATTTGCATGCTCCAAGTCCACTCTGTGTAGTATGTGGCAACTGGCTATCCGGTGAGGCCATGAAGCCTTTGAAACTGCTTCGCTACACAGTGACCAAGCACCTTGCATTAAAAGGCAAGTCTTTGGAGTTTTTTTGAAAGAAAAAAATATGAACACGAAGGATAGAAGCAATTATTGTAGGCCACCACATCAACACGTCTGTCTGCACTGAGAGAATCATACTTGGTGACTAACTGTATTGCTAAGGCTAGAAGCCTTTTACTATTGGTGAAGACTTGAACTTGCCTGCTGCTAAGGACATTTGTCGTGAACTTTTAGGAGAAGCTGCAGTTAAAAAGGTAACACAGGTTCCTCTTTCGGCTAGCACTGTCACTAGATGAATTGATAAAATAGCAGAGGACAGTGAAGCACAATTTTTAGAGAGGATTAATGAGTCACCATGGTACGTAATCCAGGCTGACAAGTCTACAGATGTTGACAGTAAGGCAGTAATACTTGTTTGTGTGTTATATATATTTCAGGAGTATGTGCATGAGGATATATTATGTGCATTGTTGCCAACCAACACCACAGCTGCAGAACTGTTCAAGTCTTTGAATGCTTACATATAGGAAAACTGAACTGGTCTTTTTGTGTCTGTGTATGCATGGATAGAGCTGCTGGAATGACTGGACAGCTTTCTGGTTTCAATACTCAAGTCAAGGAGGTCGCACCTGAATGTGAGTCTACACACTGTCTCATTCACAGAGAAATGCTGATCAACTGAAATATGTCACCTTAAAAGTGATTTGGATGTTGTCATTAAAGTTATTAACTGCATCAGAGTACATGCCCTTAACTCAAAGCTGCTCAAGCAGCTTTGTGCGGAGATGGCCGCAGAGCACAAACATCTTCTGTTGTACAAAAAAGTTACTTGGCTTTCTAAAGGTAGATTGCTAGCCAGAGTGTTTGAGTTGTGAGAGCCGTTCCAGAGATTTCTTTTAGAAAAAGTCACCACTGGTAGAACATTTCAGTAACACGGAATGGATCACAAAACTGACTCACTTGTGTGACATATTCAACCTGCTCAACAAACTCAGTCTGTCACTTCAGGAGAGAAAGACAGCTGTCTTCAACTTGGCAGATAAAGTGATCACAGTCAAAGCCAAATTGAAACTGTGGGGACGGAGAGTGAACTTAAGAATATTTGACATGTTTCGAATATTAGCAGGGATTTTGGAAGAGGCTAAGCCTGGATATTCATTCTCCCAACTGGTGCATGATCTCCTGTCTTTGCTTTTAAGAGAGTTCAAGTATTACTTCCCAACCACAAAAGTCCCACAAACTGGGAAGGAATGGATCCGCAACCTATTTGTGAATATGCCAGGTGAATCAACCTGGTCAGTGCTGGAAGATCAACTACTTGTGTTTGCAAATGATGATGGCCTTAAGTATGTTTGAGAGAGCTTCAACTCTGCCAATATTCTGGATTAAAATTAAGGCGGAATATCCTGAGATCACCACAAAAGCACTGAAAACCCTGATTCCTTTTCCAACATCCTATCTTTGTGAAGAAAAAAAAAAGGTGAAATTTTCTGCAATGACAGCAACCAAAACAAAATTTTGGAGTAGACTGGACATAAGGAACACACTTCTGGTGTCATTATGTCCAGTCACCCCTAAATGGGAATGTCTTGTTGCATGAAAACAAGCTCAAGCCTTCCACTGATTCTACGTTATGGTGTGTTGTATTTGTTACACACTTTGTCTTTTATGTGCACATGCTGGCTGGTCCATGGAAAACCGTCTTACATGAAAACCGGTCCATGGTGCAAAAAGTTTTGGAGACTGCTGTCCTAAATTGTCTTGTTTTATGGGGAAACTCACTCTTCTAGTGTCACATGGAATGGCTTTTCTACTTTTAAACAAAGTTTTAAAAAAAAGAAAAGGTAGATTTACCTGAAACAACAAAATCGCCTATCTCTCAGCCAAGGGTTTACCTGTCCCACAGTATCGGTCTACCATAACTAATTTTGCTCTTCCCTAAAGTTAAAGTTGTACAGCTCCAAAAATGTAAATTCAGTCCCCAATGTCCTCCTCTCCACATCTCCAGCATCTTTTGTCTAATCCTTCAAGCATTCTCCCCTGCCTAGAAGAGGTGTAAAAATATGAAAAATACTCTTGGATCCAATGTCTATTTTGCCCAGTTCAACCTTTGGGGTTGTGTGATCTGAGTGTATCCAATTTCAGCATGTTTTCCTGAAACTGTGGATCTGAGGCACTGACTTCTCCCCTACCCATAATTTCCTCTCTTCCACTGAACAACCTCAGATCTCATTTACTGCCTGATTTTTTTCAGATTTTTTTTTTTTTATAGAACTTTAAATGATTATTGATTATTACATTTCTAATTGTAGATATTTGTCCTTCCCTAACCTGTTTCTAAGTTTATAATATTAAAGTAGTTAGGAAATAGTTATATTTATAAGGTTTGCCAAGTGTGCTGCATGTATAGTTTTCTTGGATGAGTAGTTTGTTCTCTCTTTTTTTTTATAGTTTTTAGATTGAAATATCTGTAAATTCTTTAGTGCTTATTTATGCAGTTTTAGAAGAAAGTGGAATTCTTTGCACAAGTAGTTTTGCTGGTATTGATGTTCATCGTGTTTCACTGTTGCAGTCATTACTCTTGGGTTATCCTGCTGGCAGGTTACCCTCAATCGGCCAGAATTCCAAAGTCTAGGTCTGGCGTTGGTTGCTGTCGCCTCTTCCCTGACGTCAGTGCGCCAGGGGTATAAAAGATGCAGCCGACGCAGTTTTCTTCAGTCTTTCTTGCCGCGCGGTGCCCGAAGCAAAAGCAGTTCACAAGTGCCGGTCGGCCGACTCCTGAGATTTTCAAATCTGAATTTCAGAACCGAAGTCTTCATTAAAGCTAAGTACCCCATTGGGGAAACTTTTTTTCTTGCTCCAGACTGATGTCAAAAAAAGTTAACAATTGTATTTCTTGTGGGAAGCAAATACCGCATAAGGATTTTCACTCTTACTGTATTCCTTGCCTAGTCCCTGATCACAACGTTGCTAGCTGTCAGTTTTGTGCTAGATTTAACCAACGCACTATTAAGCATCAGTTTGACTTTACATTTCGTTACTTTGGCCGAAGATTTAATTATATAATGCCGTTGGAGCAGCCGACTACCGCAGTTTACAGAAATCGCAAGGACAAAGAGAAGGATAGGCATCTGAGGTCCAAAACCGATGACGAGACCTCTGCTAGGTCAGTTGCCAGTTCGCCGGTTCTCAGTGAGGTGCTTTCGCAGCCCCAGGCGCCCGCTACATCAGAGCCACAGGCCGCTTCCGACTCCCACGTGGAGCCGACTGGGCCTCTGGATACTCAAGGTTTTGGACACTCGGAAGTCATTCCCTCAGATGGGTCCGGAGCCGCTGAGCAGGCATCAGCTTCTGAGGGTGTCTTCAGACCTACACAACTGTATATAAGCCATCTTCAGCTTCAAAGACTAAAGCAGCTCTAAAGACAAAGAAGCAAGTACAGCATTCTCCTACTCAGACTACCATGCCTAAAAAACAGATGCTCAAAATGGCCGAAGACCTAATTACTTTGATCAGGGGCTCCCATCCCCCTCCTGATAAGAGGCCTAGGCAAGAGACAGAGTATGATTCTTCTGATCACGTTTCTATTTCCTCTGATTCTTCTTCTGAACAGGATTACTCCATGCTTCTCTATGAGGATTCTGATGCTGAAGATTCCATTCCTTCAGCCTCTCCTCCTGAGGATTATTCTTTTGGGGAAACTCTGCATACCATGAGGGAGCATTTTACACTGGGAGAGCCAAGATTATTCTGAATCGAAGAAAAGGCTCAGAGACTTTCTGCTACTTCCTCAGCACAGACCCCTTGCTTTTCCACCTGTTTTAGACATTGTAGATGTATTTTCAGAGTCCGACCTGTCCCCTGACTCTTTACCCCATGCACCTGCTAAGCCAGACAGATACTACATGGTTCCGGATTCTCATAAATTCCTATATAAAAACCCCGCTGCTGACCCAGAAACTATATCTCAGGGTCCCAAAAGGGGTTTAAGCCTCCACTGCAAAAACCCCTGTCCCCTCTGATAGGGTTTCTAGGGCTCTAGACAGATGGAGGAAAAAAGTATACACTTCTGCTGCCTTGGCTGTAAGGGCTTTAAATTGTCAGTTTCATATGCTTAATTATCAGCAATATTTAATGTCACTGCTTAAACACAAATTGTTGACAAATACTGAATGTTCAGAGAACAAGGAATTGCAGGATTTATTGCATGCAGCTGAACAAGTGGGAAAGCATACTTTGCAATGTGGTTATGATTCATTGGAGGTCTCGTGCAGGGCCGCTGTCACAGGTTCTGTTATTAAAAGGCATGCTTGGTTAAAGGGAGCAGAATCTGCCTGATCATGTTAAAGCAAAATTATTAGATGCACCACTGCAGCATGATACTTTGGTACTAAAGCAGAAGAGGTTTTGAAAAAAATGGAGGATAAAGCAAAATCCATGCAGTCAAGGATTTCTTACAGGTACAGCCACCCAGGTTTAACAGGAACTGGCCTTCTAAAAGTTGGACCTTTCCAGTGTCAGACAGACCACAAAGAGGCAGATACAGGTGTCCCAGAGGCAGATCTCAGCCCCAATGCTCATACAGGCCTAAACAATGGGGTGCTTCTACCTGCAAAAGCGGAGAAGACAAATTGCAACCTTACAAGAAACAGTCCCAATGACTTTCCTCTGCCAGATCCAAGCACTTTTCTTTTGGCAGCCCCCTTAGGGGGAAAACTAGCACTTTTTTCATCAAATTGGCAAATGATTACCCAAGACAAATGGGTCCTGAACATAGTGTCCCAAGGCTACAGGTTCCATTTTCACACTCTACCGAGGTCAAATGGTATGCCAGACCTGCCATACAATCAATGGGCAGAGGCACAAAAACTAATTACAGCCCTCATGGACATGAGGGCCATTCAGCAAGTACCACAACAAGAGCAGGGGTAAGGATTTTACTCCAGACTTTTCCTAGTATCCAGGAAGGACAGAACCTGGAGGCCAATACTGGACCTGTCTATACTAAATACGTTTCTGGAAGTTCCAAAATTCAAGATGTTGACTCTACAGCAGCTACTGCCCATGCTGGGCAAGAAGGCTTGTCTTGTAACTTTGGACCTAAGAGGCATACCTGCATGTCCCAGTCAGACAATCTTGCAGAAGATACCTCAGATTCATAGCTGGCTCAATGCATTACCAATTCTCTGCACTGCCGTTTGGCTTATCTACTGCGCCCAGGGTCTTCACAAAATGCCTGGCACCAGTAATTGCATTTTGCAGACAGAGGAATTCAGATATATCCCTACTTAGATGACTGCCTAATTCAAGCAGAGAACAAAGACATTCTTCTAAAGCATCTGGCATTTGTAAAAAGATTACTAACTGGCCTAGGGTACACAGTAAACAAAAAGAAATCAAAACTAGTGCCCTCTCAAGAGTAATATTCCTGGGTGCAAGCTTAAATACAACTGCCCAGATTGCTCATCTCACACCAGACAAACAAAAGCAACTGACTTCTTACTTCAAGAAATTGGCAACAAAAATCCACTTATCTGCAAGGAAAATCCTGCAGGCCCTGGGTTTCATGGCATCCTGCTTTCTACTAATTCCATATGCCAGACTGCATATGAGGAAACTGCAGTGGTATCTAAAAAGTGTTTGGACTCAGCATTGCCACAGCCTGGAGACAGTAATTGCACTCATTCCCTGCCTGCAACAGGAGTTTCGATGGTTGGCAGAAGCCTGTCACCACAACAAGGGTCTGCCATTCAGTTTACCCACAGCCAGACAGGCACTGACAACTGATGCATCAGATTATGCCTGGGGGGGGGGGGCCCATATGGCAGGAAAAAGTATTCAGGGCACATGACCTGCAAACCAGAGGCATCTTCACATCAATCAAGAAGAGATGCTATCTGTTCAAAATGCCCTGACAGCTTTCAAGGACCTGCTTCATCCAGGACAACTACTGATAAGACAGACAATACTACGGTCATGTGGTACATAAACAAGCAGGGAGGTACACATTCCTACCCTCTCTGCAGACAAGCAATGACCTTATGGAACACAGCATTGGCTTTTCAAATTCACCTGCAAGCTCAATTCCTGTCAGGAAAAACAAATACTCTGGCAGACTAACTAAGCAGAATCCTCATGGATCCCCACGAATGGAAACTGGATCCACAAATCTTCAGCATGATAATAATGAAATTGGGATGCCCAGACATAGATCTATTTGCATCCCCTAACAACTGCCACTTGCAGAGATTTTGCCCAAGCATTTTATCACAAGCAAGCATGGAAAGTGGACGCCTTATCCTTCAGCTGGAAAAAGTCTAATAGTATATGCCTTTCCTCCACTGCCTCTCATTCCCAGGGTACTCCTAAAGGTCAGACAAGAGAAACCAAAAATGATACTGATTGCACCAGACTGGCCATGCCAGCACTGGTGTCCAGTCCTAAAGAGCTTGTCTCAAGGTCCAGCATGGATATTGCCTCAAACTTCTCACTTGCTGACCCAACAAAACAATCAGATCCTGCACAGCCAACTCAGGACCTTAAATCTGGCAGATAATGTAACCATTCAGAACACTCCTCTTTCAAAAGCTGTTATGGATGTTATCTTAGAAGCCAGGAGGCCCAGTACCAGAATATCTTATGCAGAAAAATGGAAGAGATTCTGTGCTTGGAACCAGGAACAAGGCATCGACACGTGTGTACCAAATATACCTCAGATTTTACAATACCTAACTGAGATGCTGAACAAAGGCCTTTCTTTCTCATCAATTAAGATTCATGCCTCTGCCATTTCAGCCCATTACAATACGGAACCACCTATCTTTTGTCATCCTTTAATAAGGCAGTACCTCAGAGGGGCCAAAAACATTAGGCCGCCAAGGAGAGCACCAATTCCGGTCTGGGACCTAAATTATGTTTTGGAAAAACTCACACTGCCTCCTTTCGAGCCAGCTTCAACAGCAGATGTAAAATTTTTATCCTGGAAAACAGCTCTACTCCTAGCAATAACCTCTGCAAGGTGAGTCTCGGAGTTACAAGCACTCATGGCTGTGGAACCTTTTATCATTTTTCATCCAGACAGGGTTTCTCTGAGGACAAACCCTACATTCATGCCTAAGGTGGTATCCAGTGTGGCCCTCAACCAAACCATTCACTTGCCTACCTTTTATCCAAATCCACAGAACAAGGGTGAGAAAATTCTGCATTCTTTGAACATACACAGACAGTTACTTTTCTACTTTTCTTAAAGCTTTCAGAAAGACTGAGCAACTTTTAGTGTCATATACTTCAGGATCACAAGGAAAGGCCATCTCAAAACAGACTATTTCTAAATGGATAGGCCATTGCATCTGTTTCTGCTATTTTCAACATGGCAAATCAGTGCCTAAGGGCATTAGGCCTCATTCCACCAGAGCTGCAGCCACTTCAGCAGCCTTCCTCAGAGGAGTACCAACCAAAGATATCTTAGAGGCTGCAACTTGGAGTTCAGTGCACACTTTCACAAAGCACTACCACTTACCTCTTTAAGTCCAGAGCAGGCTTTGCCACTGCAGTTCTGCAGGGCCTCATAGCCTCTCCTAATCCTATTTAGTCCAGCCACCCATCCTCAGCTTTGGGATTCAACCCAAGAGTAATGACTGCAACAGTGAAACACGATGAACATAGTACAGTTGTGTACCTACCATAAATGTAGATGTTCAAGTGTATTCACTGTTGCAGTCCAGGTTACCCACCCACCATCCCCCTTCTCTTTGCTGGGACTTTTCTGCACTTCTCTATCCTATACAACCTATTTGGTGTATTTGCTTGTTGATAAAGGAAATGTTATTTTTGTGCATGCATTTTTATTGGCATATTTTTTCATCCTACCAATTTGAGGGCACCTGACATCTGGGGCAAGAAATACTGAAGAAAATGGCGTCGGCTGCATCTTTTATACCCCTGGCACACTGACGTCAGAGAAGAGGCGCGACAGCAACAGACACCGGAGCTAGAGTTTGGAATTCTGTCTGACTGAGGGCAGCCTGGCCAGCAGGATAACCCAAGAGTAACGTATGCAACAGTGAATACACTCTAACATCTACATTTATGGTAGGTACACAACTGTACTTTTTTACACCTCAGTGTAATTTCAGATATTGCTATCCCTTTCGGAATTAGGGCTACTCAGGGTTGCAAAGACAAATTCTTAAAAAGTTTTCTTCCCCCACAGGCAAGGTCATGTTCTTGTCAGCCTTCAACATCTAATGTATGTAGACCAGCTACAGCCTTCCTGGGTAAGGAAATGGACAAGAATAAGGAAACAGAGAGAAAAGTCTAAAGAACGAGAGAGGTCCAAGGAGAAGAGCGTAGAAAAGACTGCAACAAAGGTTCTAGGTCAGAGAGATCCTTTGGGTCCAGCACTGAAGACTCTGAGGAAGTTGGATCCCAGCAGTCACTTGATCCTTTCTACCTCACCTTGTGCAATATTTTCCCCCAGAGTCTGCGAGTCCTAGACACTATTCCACATTTCTGCAACAAAGATGATACTACAGATATTTGTCAGCGACATTGTTTTCTAGGTTTGTCTGGTTAATCAGAAGCCTTTGGGCACTATGGGCACAGGTCCAACTACCCCATTATTTTCTTTGGTACCAGTCTGTTCCTCGAATCTGGTCTCACTCATTTTGTACGACAGATAAAATTCTGGATGGTCACAATACAGTCCATATTGCCTTTTTTAAGAACGATGATTGGATGTGCACTACAGATCTCCAGGATGCCTACTATCAAATTAAAGTGGAAATGAAACAGAAGATTTCGCCATTTCTGTCTTGATGCCAGTCTGTTTCAATTCAGAGCACTGCCATTTGATCATAAAACAGCCCTACAGGTGTTCATGAAAGTTGTGGTAATGGTAGGAGTTCATTTCTGACTGCAGGGTATTCAAATGCTCCCATATCTAGAAGATTTGCTTCTTACTGCTACTTCCAGGGATCTGCTGATTGAACACTGGGACCTGTTGCTCCACCTTGTACTCTAACTGGCGATTATAGTTAAGTCCAAATGTCAGGTGTCACCCACTTAGAACATAGTTTATGGGATGGCACCTCAAAATGGTCCTTCAATTTGCCAAGCTTCTGGACACCAGAGTACTATCCATATACCTACTTGCCTCACAAGTCATTCAGCAAGCCTGTCCTCAAGCAAGGTAGATTTCTTTGTCTGCCAGGCTTGATGGTGTCTACGATTAAGCTCCCCCCTGGCAAGATACCACATGAGTAGTAGTAGAGTGGACCTTCTCATTTCACTGGTCTCAAAGTCTTTACCCACTCCATACCACGATTTTCCTCGTGAGTTTGCAGAGATCATATCAGATGGTGGATAACTTCTCCATCAGTAGCAAGAGGATGAACCTTTTGCCCAAGTTCATGGACCATAGTAACCATGGATGCTTTCCTTCTGAGGTGGCGGGGAGAGGCATTTTGATGGTAGGGACAGTTCAAGGTGCTTCGTCACCCCTAGAGGCCAGCCTTAACTCCAACATCTTGGAGATGAGAATGGTCCTCATAGCGTTGCAGGCAATCCAGGACTCTCTCCCAATGGATGTGATTTCCATTCAGACTGACAAAATGGTGATAGTGTGGTATATCAACAAACGAGGAACACTATTATATCCACTTTGCTGGGAGATCTTGAGGGTGTGGCAATGATCAGTGCCTTCCCATCATTGTGTAATAGCAAGGCATATACTGAGGATGTTGAATGCAGTTCCTACGAGTGGTCCCTGTATCAGTCAGTTGCAATACAGATTTTGAGCCGCGGGGGCCAACCTTGCTGCAGTTTGCTTGCCTCATACCTAAACAATGAGTGCAGCAGTTACTTCACCTTGATCACTCCACAGAAACAGTCACCAAGGGATGCGCTATTTAACACTTGGTCCCCAGGTTTTCTCCACTCCCATCCCCAGTACCACTATTAAAAAAAAATAATTTAGAAAGCCAGACTGTGCAAGACCAGAGTTGACCTTTTTGCTCTGTTTTGTCCCGGCAGGTTTGATTCCCCTTCCTTTGACCTCATTTGATACATACTTCACGGGTTTTGGATTTGAGTGCAGATCTTCTGATTCACCCATTTGGATTGCCTGTTATGGATCTAAAAGTTTGAAGTTAACCACTTTGGTTCCTCCAATTCTAACAGTAGCCAGAGATGCCAGCTATCATCTTCAGTTGTCCGCATTATTTCTACCTCTTAGAAAAAGCTAAAAAGATGCATCAAAGAAAGTGGAAAAAATGTCTGTCTGAGCATCATTGAAAGGGTTAGATGCTTTTTTTGCACCCCTTCAGTCAATCTTGGATATTTTGTCAGAGATTTTTCAGAAAGGGACGAGTTTTCCCACTATCAAAGTGCAGGTGGCGGTCATGTCAAATTTTCACATAGGGCACTATGATGCTTCCATAGCCTATTGAAGTTTCAGAAGCCTTACTCAAGGGCACGTACTTACTCTGACTTCCAGTCAGAGACCCACTCCCGGCATCACTGTTATGCTTCAAGATTTGACCATAACACCCTTTAAACCAGCTGCTTCATTAGACTTGAAATTTCTTTCATGGAAGACAATTTCTCTTGTCACAATTACCTCTACTAGATGAATTTCTGAATTACAAACAATATCTTACAGCTGTGTTTGTTTTTTCACAAAGACATAGTGGCCTTGAGAACAAATGTTTCCTTTCTGCCAATGCTGACATCCAGGACAAATATAAATCAGTCATTTGACCTGCAGTCTTTTTTCTCAGATTCTTAAAGAATATATGCTATACAAGCCAGATGTTCATAGGCAGCCCAGATTCTGTTTGCATCGGACCAAGGATTTTAAAGTCTGATCAGTTGTTTAGATCCTTTCTAAATCAAAATTGGGTAAAAGCATATCAAAAGTTAAATTTTCTAAGTGGCTGTAGGAGAGTATTTCCTTAGTCTGAAATAAACTGGGCTTACCTTTACAGGCAAAACCAAAAGCTCATTCCACGAGATCAGTTGCTATCTCCACAGCCTTCATGAAGAGAGTTCCCACTGATTATATTTGCGCAGCAGCAAACATGGTCCACTGTCCATACCTTTGTATCTAGTTACAAATTGAACTTGCAGTCTAGATCACATTGTACTTTTGGTTCCACTGTTCTCAGGAATCTCCTTCCTTAGTGCTGAGTGTTCTTCATGTTGGGAATCTGTCCCAAAGGTTGACTCGGATGAAAGTAGGCATGAGATACAAAAGTTATGTTACCGTAACAATAGATCCATGTTGTCTCATTTTTATCCAGTTCAGTAACCCTTCCTCCTTCCCCTTTCCAGTATTATCGCTGACAGCTTCTGATGACCAGGCAGACCTCATCTGAGATCCTCCTTGTGAAATTTTCTTCTTTGTACTTTGCTTTTAAGATGTTCCCTATCCCTGACACCTAGAGGTGTTTTTATGTCATAGGATGGAAATAATATTTAGGGATATGCTAGCAAACATGATTTGTGGTACTTCGGTGGAAAGAGTCAGAGTCTTGGAGAGCCACATCTCCAGGAAAATGTGCCGAGGTTTGATCTGGTCAAATCTGACAACCTAAAGGTTGAACTGGATAAATTATGAGACGACATGGATTTATTATGGTAAATATATAACTTTTATTTTTGTTGCATATGTAACAGTGCAAGAAGGAAAGGTGCAAGCAGTTAATAATGTGCCTGGTCTGAAATTATAGGAACAATACAAAGATCAGCTCGTGTAAACATGGGAAGAAGATTTAATTAATGAAAATCCAATAAAACTGCAATAAAAAAACAAGCTCTGGCATTCACTGCTTCATCAAGTTGTATTTTTTTCAGCATGACAATTCAAGTAGATATTTAAATTTGTTGTGCTGAAAGATTTTTTATATTACCTGCTGAAGCATGAACACAAGAGCTTCTTGGATTTTTGTACTGTATTTTTATTGGATTTTTATTGATTAAATCTTCCTTAAATTGGAGAACCACCTGTATGATGATCAGTCTTTTTTTTTGTTTGTTTAGTTCTTGACACAAAAAGTGATTATCAGTAGATCTTATCAGTCCTTTCTGTGAGACTCCCAGAGAATGACAACTATTTAGGAGCTTTTTCTTAATCTTGTACCTGTATAGTGAGTTTGTTCTGCTTATTTCATTATTTAGAAAAATATAGTTTATTTTGCAAAAATATCACAGGTTCCTCTTAAGAACTACCATTTACAGTGCCCGCTTTGTCTAGGATGAAGTGAATAAGCTTCTTCCTGAAAGTGCAGTTTTACATTTTATAAGAAGACCCTTTGTCCATCAAACCAAGAGCAGAAAAATGTAGTACTTGAATAGGAAGTGTATCCCATCTTCCAACTGTGACAGTCTTTTAACTAATAACATTAGCCCTGAAGATCTCCCAAGAAAGCACACAGGTACAGGAAAATGGAAAAAAACATGAAAGCTAGTTTTCAGTAAACCAGTGTACAACAAACTTGAGCCATATTCACCCTTCCAGATCCACAGAGGTCTAACAGTGATGTCCCCAGTGAGACACTACGTTGTCTGCACCTTGGCCCACCACTTCCTGTTACTGTTTCCACACTTGGCTTAGTCCCTTTTAAGTTAAACAATGAGTTTATCTCTCACATTCTTAGTACGGTTTTAATAGAAGTTGTGAAATGTGCAGGGCAGAAGCCATTACCCTTGTATCCCAGGTACACTTTCATACTGTATCATGGGAGTGGTTTTCCTTACAGCATATCCTATTGTTTTGATTCATTTAATCTCAGACCAGATCCCAGTTGTTCTACCATTTTGGGAATAAAGCCCACATTCTTCACTGCCACAGGAGCGGGTTCCCTGGATTCAACCAAGGTAATCCTCAGGTAGTACCTTGGTTGCCTTCAAGATTGCCAAATATGTTGCCACAAAGCAGCCTACCACATCAGTACTCCGTCTTCAGAGCAAACCCACCATATAAAAGAAAGTGATCCTTCTCTTTATAAGAAAATTATTTAGGTCATTTGTTTGTATTTTCTTCTCCGTGCCCACATGTCTGTGGTTGTGGTAAAATCTTGTCATCAAGCTCCCCTAAGAAATGATCTGATGTTGTTAATCTTCATTCATTCCTTAATGATGGGTGTCAGTGCCATCTTCAGAACCGAGTCGGCCTTATAACAAGCTTGTGCCAGCCAAAAAGCACTTGAACTAAGCTTTACCCATAGTGCTCCTCTTCCTGTAACCTCAGATCTCGTTTGCCACATAGATATCAAGACATGTCAAGCCACCTCTCAGCTAAGCACTATAAAACTTTATTTTTAAAACTTTTTCCACAGTTTTTCTCTATTACTTTTGTATTTTCCTTCTCTCATTAGTATCTAAACTTTTACCCCCTGTCGAGGTGCATTTTTTGACTTCCTTACCAACTTGGTAGTCTCAGTATAATCATTGATGCAGGTCTTCCTTCTCTCTAATTTCTTTCCCCTTGCCTTTTAAGGTAGTCTAAATACTATTGTTGGTGTTCTTTCCTTTCTTCCTGTAAAAAAAAAAAAAAAAGCTCTTTTATTTTTTCCTGCTTTTTGATGTATAAAGTTTGTACTTTGTGTTTTACTGGTTTACAGTAAATAAGTATTTGCTTTAAGTTGATCCCAACATGTCTGAAAAGAAAGGAACAGTAGGTTTCAAATGTGGTCTCAAAATGCTTAATTCGGACAATCACCCATCATGTGTTTACTGCCTGGGTGTTCTGCACCTTTCTACCCAACCACCATGCGAAATTTGCAGAGGATTCAGTTCTTGTACACTAACCGAGAAGAAAAATAAGCTGATACTAAAAGGCCATTTAAAAACTCTTTTTCATAGGCTATTTTTGAGTCGTAGGGCTCAACCCCTATAAAGAAGGAACATAAACGAAGAAGTCACTCCGTTCCTTCTTTCACTCATACTGGTGATAAAAAGTCTTCTGAACCAAAACCAAAAATCCCTAAATTGACACTAACGACTTCGGCACTGGAGCCTCAACCGCCCTCCACAGTGCTGTCCTCTGTTCCAAGACCTCGATTATCCACTTCTGTACCGTGTTCGGTACCGATAATGTCCACTGTACCAACCTTGTCTTTATCTTCTGTTCCAGTCCTATCCTGTTTGGCACCAACAGTAGTACACCCAACATCAGTCAAAACCAAAAATCCCTAAATTGACACGAACGACTTCGGCACTGGAGCCTCAACCGCCCTCCACAGTGCTGTCCTCTGTTCCAAGACCTCGATTATCCACTTCTGTACCGTGTTCGGTACCGATAATGTCCACTGTACCAACCTTGTCTTTATCTTCTGTTCCAGTCCTATCCTGTTTGGCACCAACAGTAGTACACCCAACACCAGTCACCCCCCCCCCCTATACATCTTACTGGTCCTGAGACGATGGTGGCAATAGGAGAAACTGTTCGTTGGACCTGATACTCACCTACAGCAGATCCATTCTTTGGGTAGCAATATAGCCCTTTCTTGGAATGGCCCAATTCTCTGTCTGGGATAACCCGTTCCTCCAGCAGCCTGTCGGAATTGGACGTGGTGCAACTTGTGGATCAGCTGCTGACAGCCCGAGGGATTTCAACACCTTCCAAACTCCCCTCCCAACCGGAGTTGAGAGTTTTTTCTCCACGGACTTTTGCATATTCTCCTCCTTTGACTTCCTTGCAAGTATCGAAGCACGTGACATAAACGCCTATTTCAGTTCCCACTTCTTCGGTTCCACTGGTGGACCTCACAGTGGTTACGGAGCCAACCCTTTGGCCATTGACTCATTCAGAGCCAAGCCATCCTCAGGATTGTAGCTGGGCTGCCAGCACCATGACCCTAGTACGGCTCCATCTAGTATGTTTCGGGAGTCTTGGCAGCACCCAGTCCTCTTGGGCCTCTTTCCTTGAGATTGAGTTCATCGGAGCGAGGTGTGACCCTAGTTCCAAGGTTGTCCTTCTCCTTCCTGATCTCCCATTCCTCTACAGACGGGCCAGCTTTCCATGTGGTGGAGAGGGTCCTTGCCTTTGTAGGCAAACCATCTGCGTCGGAGTACCATATATATCCTCCCCCTGAACTGCAGCTGACACAGTCCACCACATCGGGACAACGAGCACAAGAGCGTCAAGAAACCCTGCCACTGGGCACCCTGTCTTAGGAGTCCTCTTCAGAAACCCCAGCTGAAGAGATACCATGGAAGAGATTGTGCAATAGGAACCATGTGGGCTCCCCTGAAAAGTCCCTCACCAAAAATACGGACTACAATGAAGGGGAAGGGGTCCCTATAGGTCATCCCATGAGGATGTCTCCTTCAGAGACGTGCTAGAAATTTTAAAACGGCGGATAGGCTGGAAGCCCACCACCTCTCCTTTGAGGAATCTGTATTCTTGCAGGCTTTTCATGCTCCACCCTCTACTTCCTGGGTGACCCTGCCTGCAGACGAACTAGTCCAACTCATCATGCAGCGCGCATGGAAGAGTCCTGATACCATTGAACCAGTCCCATGGAGACCAGACAAAATTTTATCCCCACCAGATGAAAGTCCTCACTGGTCTAAATGCCTACCAGTAGATGCTATGTTGGTGGTGGTGGCCACTAAAAAGGAGCTTGCATACTGTCTATCCCCCAAACGGGGAGTCTCGGGCGATGGACAGATTAGGGAAGCAAATGTTTGCATCCTCAACCTTTGCCATTCGTTCTTTGAATTATTTGGCACACTTTACTAGGCTCCAGAGAGACTTTGTTTCAGAAATCTCTGAAACCTTAGCAGGAGCAGTCTCTGATGAAGTATGTGACAAAGTAGCCTCGCAGCTGGCAGCCCTTGAATCCATTTCTAAATCGTCCATGAAGTTGATATCTCACTCTACCGAAGGGGCAGCCAGAGCAGCGGGTTCAGGTGTTGTCAAGAGATGTCACGCCTGGATATGCCTTTCTGATTTTGACAGACCCTTTTAAGTCTTCTTTTCTTAACACTCCAGTGGAAGTGTCTTCCCTCTTTGGTACAGAAGTAAAAGACACATTAGCCAGGTGTGAAAAGGACAGTAAGACCCTGTTTGCCATGGGCGCATGTTTTTCTACTCCCCAGAGATCCTTCTCCAGGAATCAGAGGAGTGGAAAAATGTGGCACAAAGAACCCAGGGTGCTTTCTGTGACGCACGTGGTGAGTTTATCCCGCCTCCCCCGGGCTAGAGGGGAAAATTTATCCAGAAGACACCCCTACAGGGGCAGAGGGGGTCCGTGTAACCAGGGATCCAGAGATTCTTTCTCTGGACAGCCCTCCCAGCACTCCTGAAGAGCAGCCAGATTGCTTTCCCCTGGAAGCAGTTGGGGGATGTTTCTCTCTGCACCTCCTGGCCTGGCAAAGAATAACCACAGATTCTTGGGTGCAGAATGTAATCGCCAGAGGTTACAACATACCCTTCAGTATTGACCCAAAGTTGTTAAGGCAAATTCCACCCAGTCAAAGAGAAGCAGCAGCTCAAGAAATACAAAAGCTGTTTCAAAAAAAGTCTCATCCAAGCAGTCCCACCAGACCAAATAGGATCCGGATTTTGCTCTGGGTTTTTTTTAGTGCCAAAAAAGACACGGGACTGGAGACCAATCTTGGATCTCAGCATTTTAAACAAATTAGTCAAACAATATTCCAGATGGACACTGTTCAGTCTATTCTATTCTTCTTGGAGAAAGATGATTGGATGTGCTCAATAGATATTCAGGATGTGTATTACCACATAAAAATGGTCAAACATTTCCAGAAGATGTCTTCACTTCAGGCTGGGAGCCAATCATTACCAATTCTGAGCACTGCCCTTTTGGACTCCCTACCCCCCAGTGTGTTCACCAAATGCATGGCAGTGGTAACAGCTCACTTGAGACTATAAGGATTCCAGGTGTTTCCATATCTAGATGATTGGCTCCTTATCGTCTCCCACCAAGCGTGTACTGGTAACAGCCTTACATTACACTCTTAAACTTGCAAAATTTCCGGGAATCTCAATAAACAAAGAGAAATGCAGGTTAATTCTTCCTCAAACCCTGGAATTCATAGGAGCAATTTTCAGCACTCAGTCTTGCCTAGTCTCCCTTCCATCCCACACACTGGAAAGATTAAGGTCCCACTCCGAGTGATACTCTGTCAAGACAAAGTTTCATCTCTGGCTGTGATACAACTTTTAGGATCAATGGCAGCATTGATTACAATAGTTCTCCTGGCAAGGCTACACATGAGACTTCACCAAATGGCTCCTTCTAACAGTGGTGCTTCAAATCAACAGATGTCTTTTCAAATCTGCATAACAAACCAATGCAAACAAGATTTAATTTGGTGGATGAAGCCAGAAAAAGTCCTATGGCGTCATCTTTTCTCCCCCTTTCAGCCCAAGGCTGTAGTGACCACGGATGCTTCCCTGATAGGGTGGGGTGGGACACTTCCAGGGAAAGATGGTCCAAGGCACTTGCTCCCTTATGGAGGCCAATCTGCATATCAGTGTTTTAGAACTGAAGGTGGTTCTTCTAGCTTTGCAAGCCTTTCAATCTGTCCTCCTGTCAGGGACAATTGCTGTCCAATCTGACAACGTCAGTCATCTGGAATGTCAACAAACAAGGGGGAACCAGGTCCTACTCATTGTGTTGAGAGGCGATTAAAATTTGGCAATGAGCAACAGCTTCCAACCACTTCCTGATAGCAATGCATATTCCCGGGGATTCCAGCGTGATCGCAGACAATTCGAGCAGATGCGTTCTCCTGCCTCACGAGTGGTCCCTCAATTCAACCATGGAGTTGAAGATCTTCAACCGCTGGGGCCAGCCTTGCTGCGACCTATTCGCCTCTCCAGCAAATCACAAATGCAGCAGCTATTTTTTTCTCAAATCCCCCGAGCAGGGGGAGTCCCCCGAGGGACGCTGTAATACACTATTGGTCCACGGGACTTATTTATGCTTTCCCTTCCCCTGATCCCACAATTTCTAAAGAAGGCCCTTCGGTTGAGAAGCAGTTTGTCTTCATTTGGCCTCATCTAGTACACAAACTATGGATTCTGGATCCAACTCCAGAATTACTGTCGCACCTGCAGTGGTTGATGCATCCAAACATATCCATTCTCAAGCTGAAAGCTTGGTTTCTCCACTTCCAGTAATTGCCAGGCAGAATAACCTTTCCTCCCGTGTACGTAACATTCTTCTGGCTTCACACAAACCATTTACCAAAGATTCCTTATTTGGTCTCAACAAAAAGAACTAGACCCCTGCTCAGCTCCAGTTACTGCTGCTTTACATTATTTGTCAAGCCTTTTCCATTCGGGAGCTGCAGCCTCCACTATTCGAGTACATCTGGGTGCTATCTCTAATTTCCATAATGGATTCCAAGACTCATCCTTAATTTCCCATCGTCTCTGTAAAACCGTTTTGAAAGGGGTCTTGCACATCAGACCACCCTTCAAAGAACCAATCGATTCTTGGAGTTTGACACTAGTTCTGCAGTCCTTGATGTGATCACCTTTTGAACTTGCTGCTTCTTGTGGTATACAGTTCTTATCCTGAAAGTCTCTATTTTTCATTGCCATCACTTCAGCAAGATGCATATCCGAACTTCAAGCCTTGAGCATTAAACGCCCCTGCATGGTTATTCATAAAGATAGAGTATCACTCTGGACTAACCCTTCCTTCCTACCCAAAGTTATTTCGGAACTGACTGTAAGTCAGACAACTGACTCACTAGTCTTTTTTCCTAACTTCTCAAATAAAGGAGAATACTGCCTTCATTTACTGGATGTAGATAGACACTTAAGATTTTACTTAGAACTAAATCATTACGGAAATCTGACCAGTTATTTGTTTTCTACTCGGGACCAAATTTGGGGGAAGACTGTTTTTAAAGTAACTTTATCTAAGCGGTTGAGAAATTGTGTATGTTTTTCTTACCAACATAGTAAAATTCCTCCACCGAATAAGGTCAAAGCGCACTCAGCCAGATCGGTGGCAGCTTCTTTTGCTTTTCATGCAAGGGCGTCTATGGATATCTGCACACCCGCTACATGGGCTACCCCTCATACCTTTATAACTCATTACAAATTGGATTTGGTCTCCAGGGTTGGGAGGATGGTGTAATGGTTAAGGTTAAGGTGTTTGCCTTACAAACACAACGTACAGGGTTTGAATCTCACAGGGGATAATTGGCTAAGATTAAAATGGCTCGCAAGGGCAGTTAGCTTAGTACTAATCTATCTATAATCTAGTGGAGAGCATCCTTTGGTTCAATGGTACTCAGGAACATCCTTCCATAGGGCCTCGAAGAACATAAAGTAGCTAGGAACTCTGTCCCATCAGTAAGGAATGATTGAAAATTAACATCAGATAAAGAAGTTATGTTTTTACCATAACTTTCCATCTGTGTTGTTGATCTTCATTCATTCATTACGTCCCACCCTCCTTTCCCCTCTGAGGGGCTCCTTGAGGTTCGGTTTTGGTCCTGGTCTCTTATTAGGGAACTTGCCCAGAAAAAGCCACTGCTTTCCTTATCACGGGCAGACTTGATCTGAGGTAACAGGAAGAGGAGCACTATGGGTAAAGCTTACTTTAGAGTTTTTTGGCTGGGATGAGCTTGTTATAAGGTCGAGACTGTTCCGAGTACGGAACCGACACCCATCAGTAATGAATGAATGAAGGTGAACAACACAGGTGCAATGTTATGGTAAGAACATAACTTTGTTTTTCGCTTGGCAAAACCTGGAGTCTGACAAGGGAACACGTGGGGGCTCTAAGGAGATCCTAAGCACCAAGGGATGGTACCTAGATTTATGTTACGGATGAATCAACTCTGGACTTCCAAGATGACTGCATATTCATCAACACCGTAATTTCAGCTCTTCCTTTTTAATTTCTCCAAGTCTTTTGGGTTTCTAATACAATGACTGGAATGGACCCCATTCCTAAGTCGAAGTATGATTAATGTTCATGAAGTTAGTATTATTTCAGTCTTTGATATTAGCCAGAAATGCTCTTTGCAGCACTGAACTCCTGCAGTTCATACAGATTTACGTGTTGTATTGGTAACGTATCTAAGTATGATTGTAAATACTTTTTTTTTTTTTTTCTTTTTAAAAGATCCATTGTTCCTACTACTGTTGAAACTGCCTGGATATCCTTTCACATTGCCATAATTTCTGCCTGCAAATCCTGATGTTTTGACTTTGTGTCCCTTACGTAAGACACTAGTCACTGGGTGTAGCAATTTCAATTATCCATGCTACTTTTGTCTTCTTTTCATGGACTGCTATATCTGGTTTTCTCACATCTGTTTTTTGAACTGTTGGTAATGGATAATCCCATGAGATATAGACTACATTTTCTATAATGCTTTGTAGCTTATGTTTCCAGTGCTTCTCAGCTACTTCAATATTATGAAGTTTGCAGAATTCCCAATGTCTTGCTACATTGTTATGCCTTTCAGTACATATTCCTTCTGCCATTAGTGTATCACACCCATCAACAAGATGTGCGACTCTTTAAGACAATTCTGTTTTACAAAACCTGCATTTGTCAGTTTCTCCCACATGTTCAATGGACTTTGTAAACCAGTGTGTACTTAGTCCACTATCCTGGGCTACCAATATTAACCTTTTGTTTTTTGGTATATTCGTTCTTTTTTTTGGCACTTTCTGTTGCTGCCTGATTTTTATCTACTACTGGTTTGATGTCTGTTCCCACTTGATGCTTCTGCTAAACTAAGCAGGGAAGTCATCTTTCAACTTTCATTATGTTTGTCTCATGTGAAGTCAGCTGATATGTATGCAGTCGTACGATTGCAGATCTATACATGTAATTAGTTTTGACGAGGCCCTTGCCTCCTCCAGAACAGGGAATATATAATCTTGGTAGGCATTGTTATTTATAATTTTTTTATTTTATATTTGTTGACTGGGATAGTCCGACTGGATACATGTCCATTTTCAGCGGAAGCCCGGGGAGAAAAGCTCCAAAGTAAGTAATACAGGCAAAACTGACATAATATACAATAAAGAAAAACTCCAAAGGAAGTAATACAGGCAAAATTGACATAATATACAATAAAGAACAGTTTCAAGCAATTTAACACAGTCTAGTAGTCACACAGAGTGTAAGTTATATAATCTAACATGCTTATCGTCTGGTTAACTAAATTTCAATACAGTAGATTTCAGTAACAGTATAATACTGGTAAACCAGTGTTACCAAATATTTAGTCAGGCTTGGAGCAAGTACATAGACATTGAGTCTTGAAATTTTGTTTGAGGGTTTTCTTGAATTGAGATAAGGTAGTGTATATTGTAATGTCAGCAGGTAGCAAGTTCAAAGTTTTGCCTACAGAACTGGCAAACGTGGAGTCCTCAGCTGAGTTGTTGGGTTTGGTGGTTTGTACTACAAGTCTATTGGATGAGCGAAGTGGCCTGAGGTTGGCTTGGTTGAGGTTGGTTGTTAAATCATTTGAATAAGCATGAAACGTTTTTCTTCTTTTCCTGTCCAACCGATCCAGCATCTTTAGTCGTCAATCACTCCAAAACTGGAAGTTAGGACAGGAAAAGCACATTGATTTATAGCTTGGACTTTGTTCTTAGATGTCTGAGCTGTTTTCAGTATTAATTTTAGTCCTCTGAAATATTCCTTACTAACTGTTATTCACATTTGTTGTCGAATTATTGTTAATCCATCAGTTCCCAAATATTTATACAGTCCCTCTTGCTCAATTTTTTTTATTCAGTCTCTTTTGCTCGTTTTTTTAATCATATTCCTGTCCCAGACTGATATTTTCTTGGTGCTTTTGCTTTCCCACGTTAAAGGTTGCTTTTGCACATTTATCAAGACCAAATGACATTCTTATATCATCTAATATTATTTTGATCACTTATAGTTATGCTTTCAGTTCCTCATCTGATGAACAATACAGTTTTAAATCATCCACAAAAAAGAAGATAAATCTGTGCACTTTGTTGTTTTTTGGAGCCAAATTCTAGCCATGACCTAACCTGTTAAGGAGAGGACTAAAGAGCAGTGACAGTCACCCTAAATATCCCCCTTTGAATTGTTATCCCTGGAATAATAATTTGTCTTTTATCATGGCTTAACTGCGTAGTGGTTTGCCATTGTTTCATGGTCACTGTAATGTAATCAATCAGTGTAAGGTGTATCTTAAATATTTGTAAGCACTGTCTTACCCATGAATGTCGGATACTGTCAAATGCTTTTTTGTAATCTTATCCACTCCATACTTAGATTCTTCCCCTTTTTTGCAGCTCTCCATTATGACTTTATTTAACAAGAAACAATTCTTTGTTCCATATCACTTTCTTTTGTTTCCTTTTTGTTCTGTTGCCATGATTGAGTTTTCTTCTGAGTATAGTTTGTACATCGTCGGAAGACAATTTTTTTGGTCTAAAGTTTTTAGGATAGCTTGCAGGTTCACTCTTGAGGAGGAGTACTGTTATCCCTGTTAATCAGGTTGGTATCTGTTCAGGGTGTGTGTATAAATAGTTCTTACTCATGGCTAAATCCTCATGTAAAATGTTAATTCTTCTAACCAGAGGTTATTTACTGAATCTGGGCCTGGGGTTTTCCATTTAGTAGCTTTTCTTAATTTTGTGTCAAATCCAGTCAGATAAAAGTGATGAGAAATTAGAGCCAGTGATATTGTCAGCTTGAGTAAAATTCAGTTGCTGCCTAGTAAGTACACTGCTTGGCTACCAGCAAAGAAGTTTAGAAAACCTGAATAAAAAATAACCAGAAAAGATGAAAACAGTGGCTGGTAAGAATCCTGCAGCTCTTTAGCAAAAGGCATTTTAATCTTCAAATTTTAGTGTAAGAGATGTCTTCCAGTAATTTGGAATAAAATAAATCAAATGTACTCAGAGGTGGATAAAAGAAATTAAACATTGAAAGACTATATAAACTTGTAAGAAAAGGCTGGAAAAAATAAAAGCTTTTACTAGCTATTCAGATGAGGTGATAAAACTGCAAAAATGAGAGGTTGAAATGAAGAATAGGCTGGCTGAGCATAAGACTTTTATGAAGCGCTGTTTCAAAAAATGGTAGAATTACAGGACAGATCATGTAAAGAATACCTGAGATTTTCTGCTGTACCAGAGACACTGGAAGGAACAGACTATTAATTTTATGAAGGCCAAATAAGCAACTGGACTAGTATTCCCCAGCAAAATTTGTTAATTGAAAGATCACATCGTGTGTATGCTCCAGACCTGGACATGAGAAAGCAGCCAAGACCTATATTAATAAAGATGTAATCATACCAGCAGAAAGAGTTGACCTTGACAAAACTGTGATAGAAGGGAAAAGTATTAAAAATTGGAAACAGTAGAGTGTGGAAAATGATTATTCACTGTACATCTGATAGAGAAGCAAATTTATCCCAGCAATCAGGGAATGTTGAGTGGCAGATGTGATATTTAATCTGCTGTATCCAATTGTCTTCAGAATATATTTTCCAGGAGGATCACAGACATTTTTGATGCAAAACAGGGTAAGGGAGAAATCAAAAAAAAAAATTAGCAAGCAAACAGAAGTGTACTCTGCTTCTCATTATTCTAAGAATAGAGAAATTGTAATGAAACCTATTCCAAATTTCTAAAGGAAAAATGCTTGAGAGAGCAAGAAAAGCAGATGAGTTGACTCCCCAGGATTCATAGAAGTTTCAAGCCTGTTTTATTCTAGTGACCATTTAGGTCTTGCTAGAGCCCATCTTTGGGATATATTTTATTTTTATTTATTTTACGTTTGTTGACTGGGCTAGTCTAGCTGGATAACATGTCCTTTTTCAGTAGAGGCCCAGGGAGATAAGCTCCAAAGTTAAGTAAAATTTACATAAAAACAGTAGTTAAAAATACAATACATAAAACAAGTCTACAATAGTTAAAAGTTCAATACTTAAAAAAGCATATTTCTATGTATTACTACACATGAGAGGATTAACAATATTTGGATAGAGAAAAGATATAAAAAATTAGACTTATGTTTAAGAAAGAAGTAGAGAGGCAAAGGAAAGTTTAGAATTGGCACAAGTGTAGGAGAATACAAGGGTTCAGAGTTATTGAGACATATGGGGTAGAAAGAAGAAAGAGAATGAAGGAAATAGATGAAAGAAGAACAAACAAACAAAGCACTAGCTAGTGTACAGGTGACTTCTGAGGAGTTTAGTTACAAAGAGGTCATAGCAGGGAAGATAGGGGTAGAGCAAGGAGAAGAAGAATTTACTTAGAAGGTCTGGCCACTTAGTCCCAGGATAATTCAAAAGTAGCCTACCTTTATCCCGGTTAGATTCGAAGGATGGTACTTAGTCGCATTGAGTAACCTGCAGGGGAAGATTACTGTAGAGGAAAGTGAGGCTGGATGATTCTGTCTCTGGCTACCTCAATCACATTCTGTTTCTGTTGATGAAGGTTCCTGTTTCTGATTCTAGTGTTGGCTGAGTTGTTTGACTTAAGTATAGGAGGTCAAGGATGAATGGACCTCTAAAGGCATGGTAAATGATGCACAGATTGCCCATCAGAATTCTATAAGTTACAGAGAACAAGGAGAGCTTCCAGTATTTTCTTTTAGCTGTGTTTTTAAAGATCAGGCCAGAGAGCTTTTTTCTAAGAATCACAGACTTTTGAAGTTCATTGGTAAGATGCATACTAAAGGGAGCATGCACTGTACAATGGACCTCATCAGTGCTGAGTACAGGTGAATAACATTTTTGAACCTAGATGAAATACCTTAGGCTGTTTGGTGTGTTAAGTAGAGGAATTTTCTGGCTGCAGTTGCCACATGATAATCAATGGGGAGAGGGTATTGTCAGTCCAAGTGCTTTGGTCCTTGACTAATTTTTCATTTGGTAAGGGTGTATTATTTATACCACATGATGTTGATAATGTTTGTTTTCCAGAAGTAACAATGCTGTTCATTTTAGTATCAAATTTAAACCTATTATCTTTATATCTGTTAACTGTGGAAAGCTGTTTTTGTAGTGTAGGCATATTTGCAGGAGTTTTGACAATTGCGTCCATTTTTCAGTAATTAGTAAATCTTGTTAAGCAGATGTCGTAATTATTTGTGATAGAAGTAGATGCCGTATAGGAGTGGACCCAGTACAGATGTGTGTGGGACTTTACTGGTTACCTTGGCATGATTTGAAGATGCACCTGCTACAAGAATTGTCTTGCATCCATATGGCTATTTTTTGCAACACACAAGGATTTTTGTGTAAGGAAGATAGTTAAACTAGAGTTCTGGCATGAGACATTGTGTTAAATACTTTGGACAGATCTAGATAAACTGTGGAGGAGCATGTCATTCTACAGCTCACATGACACTTTTTAAAAACTTAAAGCTTAACATACACGATCTTCCTTTGATGAAGACAAATTGGTGGGATCGAGCATAATGAGTTTCTTTATTAATGAGATCAGTTGCGATACATTCCATAGGTTTTACAGATCATGTTTGTAAGGCTGATTGGTCTGTAATTCCCAGGGTCCATGGTAGGGCCACTCTTATATTGGGGGGAGGCATCATCATCATCACAGCAGTGCACCAGGATTTGGGGGCTTAGCCTGTGTTCTTGCTAAGTTAAACATTTCATGAACAGGTGTAGTGAGAACTTTTTTGACGCTATTTGACGTCCAGGTATAGTGTCTGGGTCAGTGGAGGAAGTGTTTATGGTTTTCCTTTCTTCATTACTACACATCCTTAGACCTATTCCAGATGTAGGAAAGTCACAAGATTGGACATTTTGCTGTTGAGATTACTGGCACAGAAAAAAGCCATCTTAACACAGTCCAATTTAGAGTCAGATGAATTTGGTAAGTTAGTGTTCATTAGATGGACTCTACTTAAAAAATGCAGTGTGGAAGCAACAAAGGCTTTTGACCAGTATTTGGAGTCTGTTGTACGAGTGTCATGCCTTCCTTTGATAAGTAAATTTGACAGTCTCATCTCTTTCCAGGCTGGTATATGCTGGATTCCCCAATAATGGCACCAGCTAATAAGGCCAGTTTTTAAAACTGAATCTGATGTCAGTTTTCATTCTTCATCATATGGGTTAAGATCCAATACTCTGATCCGACTCTGCTGTTCTTGTTTGTGGCCACCAACAAATCCTCGAGCTCCTTCCCTACCTGTAATGCATCATCCCTCAGATCTTGTTTGTCACGTTTTCTAGATGTGGTTGACTACAGCTCTGGAGCTATCTTGTTTAGAGTAGTATTATTTCTTGATCATTTTACCTTCAATTACTCTTCTTAGGTAAATCTGTTTTTAGTTCCTAATGTTTGTGTATGGTTAGACTTTTTACCATCTCTTATACACTTACAAGTGTATTCTTGCTATAATTGCTCGTAGTTCTTTCCTACCCTCATTACTTCTCTCCCATTGAGGGTATTAAAAAAAATGTCCTTTTGTTACCTTACCTTTTTTGCTAGATCTTTCTTCTTCTTAATACCAATTCCTGTTGTAACTACTGTTTGGATAACTAGGTTGATAATGTTAGTGTGCAGTTTAAAATATACAAAAATAACTAATTATCTTTTAGTCTTGAGTCAAGAATAACTCTTCAGGATGTGCAAAACATTTCCTTATATTTAAATATACATATGTCAGCGCTGGGAGACTGCCTTCACAGTGCTTCCAAATCAGTCTCACCATGCAGCAAAAACATACAATTTATGCATTTCAGTATCCATGTTACTTATAACAAATTGTGATGTTTCATTTAATCTCCCCAACATTTCTTGTAACCATCCCAGCTTGGGAATGTCTGAGCTCATGTAAAACAAAATCTGTTTTACATTGTGTACTTTCCTCCCTTCCTGGGCATTGCAGACTCTGTAGACTGTTGCACATCCCTTAACCCCTTCTGCACTTTCTTTACCTTCAGTCATCTGTTAGTACACTTTACAGCTTAATATTAGAATGCATTTGTGAAACGCTTGGAACTACAAGAAGTACCTGTTGCTTACATAACTATGCATGTTATATTGCGTATCATTTTTAACATGTGTTTAATATTTGTGCAGAAAGATCGTATGCATTTTGTTTAGAATAATCATGAGAAATGTATTTTTCCCCAACAGTAATTTTTGAACCTTTCTGTAAAATTTATTTTCCTTGAATGATGTTGAATAAGGGTTTCAAAATGTGAAAAATGTGGGCACAAAATATCTTTTATACATGACCGCTCTTTCTGAGTGTACTGGCTTCGGTGTGAGCATCTAGATCAGGAATGTGATTTTTGATGCGTCTTCACAGCCTGTACAGAAGAAGAAATTAATACTGAAGGGTTTAATGCTAACAACTTTGTCTCAGACCATCACTGGAGTTCTTTCTTCAAAGGCAAAATTCAAGGATCCTTCAAAAGGTCCACTTATTCAAATTCTTTGGCTTCAACTTCGTCTGAACCAAAAAAAAAAATAAACGATTTCAGATCCAGCCACCTCTGTTCCAGCATCTCTAAGGTTTCCTTGTCTCATTTGGATCCTAAGATATTCTTCACTTTTCACTGTTGCAGTCATTACTTGCGGATTTTCCCTGCTGTGGTAGCCCTCGGCCGGCCCGAATACTAGAGTCAATGTTTTTCTGCATCGGCTGCAGTCTCCTGTAGTCTGACGTCAGGTCATCAGTGCTATAAAGCAAGGCAGCCAAAGTCATTGCATCAGTCTTTCTTGCCGTGAAGCCCGTAGCAGAAGCAGTTTGCACGAGTGACGGTCGGTCACTACCAGAGTTTGAATTTAGGTGAAAACATCTAAAGCTAAGTACCCCATTTGGGACTCTTTTCTTGCACTAACCGATGTCTGAAAAAGTTAACAATTGTCTCGCCTGTGGAAAGCTGATCCCACACAGAGACTTCCATTCTTATTACGTCACTTGTTAAGGCCCAGACCATGACATCCCACGTTGCCTGTTCTGTGCTCTCTTTAATGCGAGAGCCATTTGCTGTAGAACTCTTATTGTAGACAGTTATTTTCATGTTCCGTATTCACATTCCAAAATGGCATCCGTCAGCCAACAATCTGTGGACATTCCGAAAAAACACAGAGGTAAACCTAGAGACAGACCACCCAAGGCTAAGCTTTCCAGTGACTCTACCGCTAAGCAGGTTGTCAGTTCTTCGGTATTCAACCACTCCAAAAGCTCTCTGACTCCAAACACCCACCAAAACCAAAATAAAGAAAAAAGTCCGCTGATCAGCACAATAAAGGTGTATCCTCCAATAAAGTCCAAAAAGTGACACCCTCTGTTCGTAAATAAAAATATAAGTATATTTAATAGGTGCCGACCACAAACAAACCACACAGAACACAGATTAGAACATGGTTTTAGCGCGCTTTCGTCTCTAACTACGAGTTCTCCGGTATTCAGTTAAGCGCTTTCGCAGCCCCTGATGTCCAGTTCGATATCTGTGCAGGCTTCTACCGAGACCCTTTCGGAGTCCGGTATCCCTCAGAAATCTTCATCTTCTGAGCCTTTGGCTGCCTCTTTTGGGTCTGGAGCCGCGACACAGTCACCGGCTTCCGAGGAGGCCTTTCACACTACCTAATCTAGACAAAAAAACGCCGTCTTCTCATCCGACTACCATTTCTCTCAGATTGACTGATTTTCTCAGGCCTAGAAGCCAGGCCACTCCTAGGAAATCTGCTTCTAGCCAACATCTTGCTCCTGCTCCACCACCTTAACCACAGTTGGTTGAAATGGTGGAGGATCTCATCTCCCTTATCCGGGGTAGTCAGGCCACAACTTCTAAAAGGAAAAAGTACCCTTCTACAGAAATTGACAGAACAGGATTCTGAGGAATCTAACTATTCAGATTTTGGAGAGGAACAGCAGCGTCTGACTGCTTATGAGGATTCAGATGCAGAGGAATTCATCCCTTTTGCCTCCCCTCCAGAGGACCTTTTCTTTGGAGAAACCCTTCACACCCTCAGGGAACATTTTCAATGGGAATCTCAGGACTTCCCCCAGTCTAAGAAAAGACTTTGAAAGTTTCTAGACCAGCACAGACCCCTGGCCTTCCCCCCTATTTTAGAAGTGGTGGATGATGATTTTCATGAGTCCAGCTTTGCCTCTGATGCCTTCCCACTTGCTCCCAGTAAACCTGACGGGTATTACAGTGTACCAGATTCTCACAAATACCTGTACAGAAATCCTGCTGCAGACCCAGAGGTCATTACAGAGGGACATAAAGGAGCTAAGACTAGTTCCGCCAAGAATGCTATTCCTTCTGGTAAGGACTCCAGAGCTCTGGATAGATAGGGTAAAAAAGTATACACCTCTGCAACCTTCGCTATCAGAGCACTCAATTGCCAATTCCATGTTAAAATTTCAGCAACAATGAAAATTAAATTTCAGAAAGTATGAAACCCACTTTGGAACTATTAAAACAAAAGATTTCTACCTTTCCTGACTGTGCCAATTCTAAAGAGTTAGCAAATTTACTGCACTGTGCTTGTCAAGTGGCCAAACATTAATTACACAGTGGATATGCCTCTAGCAGGGGAGCAGTGACAGGATCTGTCATTAGGAGACGTGCATGGCTGAAGGAACAACCTGTCCCTGATCATGTCAAATCTAAATTTATTGATGCACCCCTAGATAAGGAGCACTTGTTTGGAGTAAAAGCAGAAGAGGTGCTTAAAAAGATGGAAGACAAAGCAAAATCTATGCAAATAGTGAACAATTTCATTCAGGTTCAACCTCCCAGGTTCAGCAGGAACTTGCTCTCTAAGCACTGGTCCTTCCCTGCACCTAGCAGACAGGACAAGGTAAGCCTCGCAGGGACAGACCATTGAGCCCCTATCCCAGGGCCAGTAGAGAAGCAAACAGTGGACCACTTCAGCCCCAAAGGCAGGGAGTTCTAAGCAACCCTTCTATGGCAAAAACTCACGACTCCCCTTACCACCTCTCCCCTCCCTTCACTCATCAAAAACTAGGAGGAAGGCTCTTCCTCTTCAAAGAGAATTGGCTTTTTGAAACAAAGAGCCAGTGAGTCTTAAAGATCATTTTTCAGGAATACAAATTCTCTTTCAGCGAACTCCCTATTCCAAAAGGGTACCCAGATTTACCTCCAAATCAGTGGGGAGAGGCATTTTAATAGGTTCAAACTCTCATATCCCAGGGTGCAGTCCCCTCAGATCCAACAAGCAAAGGCAATTACTTGTTCCCAGAAAATAGGGCACTTGGCACCCCATCCTGGATCTATCCATTCTAAACACCTCCCTGGTGGTCCCCAGATTCAAAATGCTAACCGTGCAGCAGCTGCTGCTTATGCTAACATAAAATGGCTGGCTAGTGATCCTAGACCTAAAAGATGGCTATCTCCACATACCCATAAAGGAGTTCTGCAGGAAATTCCTGCAGTTCAGAGCAGGATCATAACTCTTTCAGTTCTCTGCGCTGCCCTTCAGCTTATCTACTGTACCCAGAGTATTCAAATGCTTAGCCCCGGCCATAGCATTCTGCAGAAAGAGAAATGTACAGATTTACCCTTACTTGGATGACTGCCTCATTCAAAGTGCAAAGAAAAGCTGCTCCAGGACCTTCTCTTTGTCAAATCCCGCCGAACCTCCCTAGGGTTCACCATCAATGTGAAGAAATTAAAGCAAACTCGCACCAGAAAGATCATTTTCTTGGGAGCTCTGCTAGATACAGCATCTCAAATGGCCTTCCTATCCCCAGAAAAGCTGAGCTTTTTGCACCTCTGCTTTACTTTACCCACCTGGCTTCCAGAAAGTCACCTCACCACGAGGAAGTTCCTGCAAGCCCTGGGATACATGACATCTTGTATCCTTCTAATTCCTCTGACCAGGCTTCACATGAGAAAACTTGTGTGGTATCTAAAAAACCTTTGGTGCCACCACTCTCAGTCTCTAGAGACCGCTCTCTCTGTCTCCCTGATGTATAAGGGCCGAGTTTCTCTGGTGGGCAGAGGCATGTGCCAAGAATAAGGGTCTTCCCTTCATCCTCCGCCCTATCGGCCATACCATCAGCACCGATGCCTCAGACATTGCTTGGGGCACTCACCTAGCAGGCAGGTGCACCCAAGGTCTTTGGGATGCCCAGCACCTTCACTTTGTACATCAATGAGAAATAAATGATTGCTGTACAAAAGGCTGTGATATCCTTCAAACCCCATCTCAGGCCAGGGGTTCTCCTTATAAAAACAGACACCACAGTAATGTGCTACATCATACGGGGGGACCCAATCTTACCCTCTGTGCAGGCTAGCCATGAGCCTCTGGCTGACAGCTGCCTCCATGTGTCTACATCTCATTGCCCAATACCTAGCAGGGGTCAACAACACCCCGGCAGACCACCTAAGCAGAAACTTACTGGACCCCTACGAATGGCAACTCCACAGGGAATTTTTTCTACAAATCACTCAGGAGTGGGGGACTCGGGAGGTGGATCTCTGTCTCACACCTCAACCACCAGCTGCAAAAGTTCTGTACCAGGTAGGTATCACCTCCTAGCGTGCAAGGTGGGATGTCTTGACCTTCCTCTGAAACTCCCTCTTTGTGTACGTGTTCCCTCCTCTGCCCCTTATTCCAAAGGTACTAATCAAAATAAGGGAGGAGAGACCAAAGGCCATCCTCATTGCTCCAGATTGGCCCTGACAGCATTGGTACCCCTTACTGCACAGCCTAACCTTACAGCTCCTTAAGCAGCTTCCCCTGATCTCAGACCTCTTGACTCAGCTTGGCGGGGGGGTGGGAGATACTGCACCCATACTTGCAGACTCTCAATCTTTCAGCATGGCTTATACCTTACAAGCTAACAAGGAGTCCCTGTTGAGCAAACTGGTCCTGGACATTCTCTCAGAGGCCAGAAGGCCCAGCACCAGAAAATCTCACACAGGGAAATGGAAAAGATTCTTAGAGCCAGTCTAGAGGGGCCAGTACCTCTCATCCTTCCATCCCTCTTATCTTGGATTACCTAGCTGAGTTGCTCAAAAGTGGCTTCTCCTTCTCTTCTATTAAAATCCATACCTCAGTCATTTCAGCATTTTATGATTCAGACCTTACCCCTCTTCTCTCATCCTTTGATTAAACAATTTCTGAGAGGAGCTTCTAATATGAGACCTCCCAGAAGGCCTCCCATGCCAGCCTGGGACCTGAAATTATGTTTTAGAAAAGCTAACCTTACCCCCTTTCGAACCTGCTGCTTCACCAGAATTGAAATACCTCACCTGGAAGACTGCCTTCCTACTAACTATCACCTAAGCCAGAAGGGTTTCAGAATTTCAGGCATTCATGGTTGTTGAGCCCTTCATCATTTTCCACACAGACAGGATCTCTCTGAGAACTAACCCCCTCCTTTATGCCCAAGGTGGTATCTGATGTGACCCTCAACAAGGCCATACACCTACCCACCTTCTTTCCCAACCCTCAAAACAAGGGGGAAAGAATTCTGCACTCCCTAGACGTGCACAGACAACTCCGATACTACCTGAACTGTACTAAACCCTTAAGAAAAACATACCAGCTATTTGTCAGCTTTGCCCCAGAGACCGAGGGGAAGCCCATTTCCAAGCAAACCATATCCAAATGGGTATCGCACTTTATCCATTTCTGCTACAGACTACATGGGAAACGACCCTCTAAGTCTATTCATATGCATTCCACTAGGGCAGCATCCACTTCCACAGCCTTCTTCAGACGAGTCCCCACCAGGTACATCTTCGAAGTTTCCACCTGGACCTCTGTCCATACCTTTACAAAGCATTACCACCTGCCTTGGTTTTTCTAAGTCTAGGGCAAGGTTTGCCTCTGCAGGGCTTTCTGACCAATGCCTATGGCTCTTACCTATCCTTCCACCCCTCTCCTCAGCTTTGGGAATCCTCCCACAGGTGATGACTGCAACAGTGAAACACGAAGAACATAGTACAGTTGTGTACACTTACCATAAATGTAGATGTTCCTGTGTATTCACTGTTGCAATCCTGGTTTCCCTCCCTCCCTCCATCTCCCTTATATCCTCATCCCCTAGAGTGACATGAGCTTCTCTTATCTGTGGAAAGCAAATACCTCATAAAGATTTTCATTCGTACTGCATTCCTTGCTTCCGTTACTCAGTGAGGCACTTTCGCAGCCCCTGATACCCACTACTTCAGATTCGCAGGCCTCTACTGAGACCCATTCGGAGTCCGGTATGCCACGAGATGCTGCTTCGACTATGGAACCTGCGGATGTCTGTACCTTGGATGGCTCCGGAGCTGCTGTGCAGGCACCGGCTTCTGAGGGTGTATTCAGGCCTACAGACTTGCATTTTAAATCAACGCCATCTTCTTCATCCAGGCGTAAAACTCGACCCACGCCAAGAAAACCAACGTCCAAACCGCATGGTCAGGCCCATATGCCTAAAAAACAAATGCTTAGAATGGCTGAAGACCTTATTACTTTAATTAGGGGAAGCCAGCCTTCCCCCCTCTAAGAGACCTAGAATTGACTTTCCTTCTGATTCTTCTGACCAGGATTCTGATATATCTGTTTCTTCTGATTACTAGGATTTGCCCTTATCTACCTATGAGGATTCTGATGCAGAGGATTCCATTCCCTTTGCTTCCCCTCCAGAAGTTTTTTCTTTTGGTAAAACCTTGCACACACTTAGGGAGCATTTCCGCTGGGAAAGCCAGGATTACTCTAACTCCAAAAAGCGGCTTAGGGAATTCTTGCTCTGTCCTCAACACAGGCCTTTAGCTATCCCTTCTTTTGTGGACATTGTAAATGATGCTTTCTTGGAATCTAGCCTGTCCCCAGACACTTTACGTCCAGCTCCCAGAAAACCTAATAGGCAGTAGAGTATTTGACTCTCACAAGTTCCTCTTCAAGAGTCCTACTGCGGATCCAGAGACCATTTCCCAAGGTCCAAAGGGCATTAAGGCTACTGCTGCCAAAAATCCTACCCCTTCTGATAGAGATTCTAGAGCCTTGGACAGATGGGTTAAGATGGTATACACTTTTGCTACTTTGGCCATTAGGGCTTTAAATTGCCAGTTTCATATGTTAAAGTACCAGCAGCATATTATGGGACTACTTAAATAGAAAATTATGTTGAATCCTGACTCTGCTGAACACAAAGAATTACAGGATTTAATGCGAATTACTGGATTTAATGCATTCTGCTGAACAAGTTGGTAAACATACTTTGCAATGTGGTTTTGATTCTTTAGAAGCATCTTGCAGGGCTGCTGTCACTGGGTCTGTACTTAGAAGGCATGATTATGTTAAAGCTAAATTACTGGATGCTCCCTTAAACCAATGCCGCCTGTTTGGCAACAAAGCAGAAGTTGCTCTCAAAAAGATGGAGGAAAAAGCTAAATCTATACAAACTGTTAACGATTTCCATCTAGTACAGCCTCCCATATTTAGTAGGCATTGGCCTTCAAAGAATTGGTCCTTTCCAGTTTCTTCCAGGCCTTCTCAGTCCAAACTCAGGAATTGCAGACCACCTAGGTTACAGTCTCAGGCTACGCACAGGTCTAAGCAGTGGGGGGGGGGTTCCCACTTCCAAAGCAAGAAGTAGTAAGACCCCCCCCCCCACGGGAAAATGTCAAAATGACTTCATCTTAATCCTTCGAAGCACTGCTCAACTGCCTGCCCCCTTAGGAGGGAAGCTCGCTCTGCATGCAAAAAACTGGGAACTCCTTACCCAGGGCAAATGGGTTTTAAATATAGTTTTCCGAGGATACAGATTCCACTTTCACACCCTACCAACCCCAAATGGTTGGCCAGACCTTCCCCCAAATCAGTGGGCAGAGGCGCAACAGCAGGATGTCCTTCAAGAATGCAACTGCAGTCCTTACATATGGGTTGTCCTGCCTCAGGTAGCCCTTCGGTCGACCGGATTCCAAAGTCTGGGTTCGGCGTCGGCTGATGTCGCCTCCTCCCCGACGTCAGAGCGGCTGGGGTATAAAAGTATCAGCCGGCACCATCTTCTTCAGTCTTTCTTGCCATGCGGTGCCCGAAGCAGAAGCAGTTCGCAAGTGCCGGTTGGCCAGCTCCTGTGTTTTCAGTTACTGAAATCATCAAAAAGCTAAGTACCCCGTTGGGGAACCTTTTCTTGCCTCAGCCGATGTCAGATAAAACTGCAAAAGTTAATAACTATTTGTCTTGTGGTAAACAAATACCTCATAAGGACTTCCATTCTTACTGCCTTCCCTGCCTTGGCCCAGACCACGACGTCTCTGCCTGTGCTGCCTGTGCTTGCTTCAATAAGCGCACACTCAGGCGCTGGGCAGAATTTGCTGAAGACTTTTTTGGGGAAAATTACTCCTATATCATGCTGTCGGAACAACCGACAACACATATTTCCAAAAAACGGAAGGACCGGGACTGACATTCTCGGCCCGCGACTTCCACCGACACCACGCCAAAACCTACCGCGAGTGCATTGGTCTCTTCGGAGGCGGTAATTCAACCGCTCCAGGCCGACGACACCGCTTTACCGATCACTTCGGCTCCGGAGGCTTCCCCGGTGTCAGTTGTTGATTTTCCTCCTGAAACCGAAGCCCAAGATTTGCCTGACACCATACCGGTGGACAAAGTTACTCCAGCACGTGGTGCAGCTAGGCCTCCGGTGCCTCTGTCCATCAAGGCCTATACATGTGCTAAGGCTACCAGCCAGGCTAAGTCTCACCCTCCTAAATCTTTTGCTCAGGGTCCCACTTCTGATAAACAGTTCATGACTTTAGCTGCAGATTTAATTTCCTTAATCAGAGGCTCCCAGGCTCATCCAGATAGAGGTTCTCAGCCGCCTGCAGACAAAAGGCCTAGGGTTGAGCAGACAGATACCCTTTCCTCAGATGAAGCCTCTGGTGACTCAGACCATTCAGATTCCCAGGAAGAATCCTTCCAGGCCTACGAGGATTCTGATGCTGAGGAATCTATTCCTTCTGCCTCTCCTCCTGAGGATATTTCTTTCGGGGAAATTCTCCACTCCATGAGAGAGCATTTTCAGTGGCAGGGCCAGGAATTCTCCGACTCCAGGAAAAGGTTTCGTACTTTCCTTAAATTACCCCAGCACAGGCCTTTAGCTATCCCACCAGTGTTAGATGTATTGGATGATGTGTACTCAGATTCGAGTGCTTCTCCTGATTCTCTCCCTCCTGCTCCTGTCAAGCCAGACAGATATTACAGGGTTCCTGAAACCCATAAACATCTTTTTAAGGCCCACTCTATTGATCTAGAAACTATTTCCCAGGGGCCCAAAGGAGTGGCCACTTCCACGGCCAAAAATCCTTTGCCCGCAGACAGGGAATCTAGGTCCCTGGAAAGGTGGGGCAAAAAGGTTTATACCTCATCCACCCTTTCCATGAGGGCCCTTAACTGTCTTTTTCATATGTTTCAGTATCAGGATTTCTTGATGGATGATTTGCAGAAAAAGTTAGCCTCTCCTGAGCCTTTAGATAGAAAGGCCTTGCAGGATTTGGTTCATAATGCACAGCAGGTTAGCAATCATTTTCTTCAGTGTGGTTATGATGCATTGGAAGCTTCATGTAGGGCAGCTATGACAGTGGCCGTCATACGTAGACATGCTTGGTTGAAAGAACAGGCATTGCCAGATCATGTTAAAGTTAAGCTTCTAGATGCACCTCTGGAAAAACACAAGCTATTTGGTGCTAATGCTCAGGATGTATTAAAATCAATTGAGGAAAAGGCTAAATCAGTACAAACAGTCAAAAGATTTCCTCCAGGTTCAGCAGGAATTGGCCTTCGAAAAATTGGTCCTTTCCAGACTCTGACAAGTTCCAAAGGGGAAAAAACAGGCGTACTCGAGGTAGAGGGCAATACCGAGGCTCCTACAGGGGCCGCCAATGGCAACCGACTAATCAGACAAGTGGCGCAGGGACTTCTACTGCTCCACAGGGACAATCACAATGACTTGACTTTGACACCGCCGACCAAGGCTCAAAGAGAAGCACCTTTAGGCGGAAAATTATCCTTGTTTTTAAAAAATTGGCACATTTTAACAAAGGACAAATGGATTCTGGACATAATAGACCAAGGTTACAGGTTCCACTTCCATACTTTACCAACAAGACAAGGCATGCCAAACCTGCCACAAAATCAAAGGGCAGAGGCACTCATACAAGTTTCAAAGCTGCTACAAATCAAAGCAATAGAAAAGGTTCCTCCTCAGGAACAAGGCCAGGGATTCTACTCAAGACTGTTCCTTGTTCCAAGAAAAGAAAAGCAATGGAGACCTATCCTGGACTTGTCTGCTCTAAACTCTTTTCTCATTGTGCCAAAATTCAAAATGCTGACGCTACAGCAGCTTCTTCCCATGCTGGGCAAGGGGTCTTGGCTGGTTACTCTGGACCTCAAGGAGGCATACCTGCATGTCCCAATCAGACACAGTTGCAGAAGATACCTCAGATTTCTTGCAGGGTCAGAGCATTATCAATTCTCAGCATTGCCTTTTGGCTTATCTACTGCGCCCAGAGTATTCACAAAATGCCTGGCATCAGTAGTTGCGCACTGCAGAATCCAGGGGATACAAATATACCCTTACCCGGATGACTGCCTTATACAAGCGGACAGCAAGCAAGCCTTGATAAGAAACTTGAACTATGTCATTTACTTGCTACAGTCTTTGGGATACACAGTCAACATTCAAAAATCAAGACTACTTCCATCCCAACAAATAATTTTTCTAGGAGCCAAACTGGACACAAACTTACATATGGCTTTCCTCACAGAAGAGAAACAAGAACAATAACCAGATTACTTCAAAAGCCTAGCAAAGCACACCCAGATGACTGCAAGGAAAATCCTGCAGGCCCTGGGTTTCATGGCATCTTGCATTCTTCTGATTCCACTGGCAAGACTACACATGAGAAAACTACAATGGTACCTAAAAAGTTTATGGTCTCAACACAGCCACAACTTAGAAGCAATTATTCCACTCATTCCATGTCTACAAAAGGAATTTTTGTGGTGGGCTCAAGCAAGCCAGATAAACAAAGGCATGTCTTTCAACAAACCTCAAACAAGCCAAACCATTACAACAGACGCCTCAGATCATGGATGGGGGGCGCACATGGAGGGCAGATGTATTCAGTGGCAATGGGCTCCCCGGGAAATGCATCTACACATCAATCAAAAAGAGATGTTGGCAGTAATTCATGCAATCGAGGCCTTCGGAAAATTTCTTCAGCAAGGTCATCTGCTAATAAGGACAGACAAACACCACTGTTATGTGGTACATAAACAAACAGGGATGTACTCATTCATGCCCCCTCTGCAGACTAACGATGACTCTTTGGGAAAAGTCACTGAAACTGAACATACAGTTGCAATCCCAGTTTGTTCCAGGCAAGGACAATGTTCTGGCGGACAGTCTAAGCAGAAACATCTTGGACCCGCAAGAATGGATATTGCATCCAGACATTTTTTCACAAATAACTCATGCATGGGGGAGGCCGGACGTAGATCTTTTTGCCTCACACCTCAATCATCACCTGAAGATGTTCTGCTCGAGGACACACCATCTTCAAGCCTGGAGAATGGATGCTCTCTCCTTCAGCTGGAACTCTCTAACAATCTATGCATTCCCGCCTCTACCATTAATGACCAAGGTGTTACTGAAGATCAAAGCAGAACAACCGAAGGGCATTTTGATAGCTCCAAATTGGCCAAGGCAGCACTGGTATCCATTACTAAGGAGCATAACTCGCACCAAGCCGTGACCCCTGCCTCAATGGCCTCTGCTTTTGACTCAACACAATTACAGGACGGTGCATCCCAACCTGCAAACTCTGCAGCTGTCAGCTTGGAGGGTTCCATGACTTCTCCCCATATCTCTCTCTCCAAGGAAGTTCAAGAGATCTTACTGGAAGTACGCAGACCTTCCTCCAGAAAAACTTATTCAGCCAAATGGAAGAGATTCAACATCTGGAATGCCAACAAGGGTCAGGATGCATCAGTAATGAGCATCCCACAGATACTAGAATACTTGGTGGAAATGCTACATAAAGGCCGTTCATATTCTTCCTTAAAAATACACGCTTCAGCAATTTCAGCAAAATACAACAGTGATCCACCTGTGTTTTCACATCCTTTGCTAAGACAGTTTCTAAGAGGGATAAAGAATATCAAACCTCCCAGAAAACCACCAGTGCCTGCATGGGACCTCAACTTCGTGTTGGAAAAATTAACTCTTCCTCCTTTTGAGCCAGCAGCATCTACAGAATTGCAATTTCCCTCCTGGAAAACAGTTTTCCTGTTGGCAATTACCTCAGCAAGAAGAGTCTCGGAGATACAGGCCCTCATGGCAGTACCTCCATTTCTCATTTTTCATCAGGACAGAGTTTCTTTAAGAACCAGTCCTTCATTTATGCCAAAAGTGATATCCAGGGTGTCTCTAAATCAAGCAATTCACCTGCCTACCTTCTTTCCCAATCCTCAAAATAAAGGAGAAAAGCTGCTGCACACTTTGGACATACACAGACAACTGCGCTACTACTTGGACAGAACAAAAGCCAACAGAAAGTCTGACCAACTATTTGTAGCTTACGCTGCTGGAGTACAAGGAAAGGCAGTTTCCAGACAAACAATTTCAAAATGGATAGGACACTGCATCAGATTCTGTTTTTCTTTCCTTGGAAAAGGTGTGCCAGCCGATATCAGGCCACACTCCACCAGAGCTATAGCCACCTCCACAGCCTTTCTAAGAGGGGTGGCTACAAAGGACATTCTAGAAGCTGCTACATGGAGCTCCGTGCATACATTTTCCAAGCACTACAACCTGCCTTTATATTCCAGATGCCGAGCAGTCTTTGCTTCGGCAGTCCTGCAGGGCATTTTAGCTACACCATCTCTATCTTAGAGCCTACCACCCCCAGCTTGGCTATGGTATTCAACCCATATGTAAGGATTGCAGTTGCATTCTTGAAGGACATAGTACAGTTTTGTACCTGCCATAAATGTAGATGTCCGATAGATATGCAACTGCAGTCAGGTTTTCCCTCCCTCCTACCCCTCTGTAAATTCTCCTTTTTTGGGTCCACTCCCCTTTTCATATTAGCTGGGGGTATCTGTTATGGTGGATCTGTTTATTACTGTTGTGTATGTCTGGAATTTTTTATCCAGCCTCTAAATTTAGCCTTCCTCGGAGGGCACCTGGCATTTGGGGCAAAAAACACTGAAGAAGATGGCGCCAGCTGATGCTTTTATACCCCAGCCGCTCTGACGTCGGGGAGGAGGCGACATCAGCCGACGCTGGACCCAGACTTTGGAATCCGGCCGACCGAAGGGCTGCCTGAGGCAGGACAACCCATATGTAAGGACTGCAGTTGCATATCTATCGGACATCTACATTTATGGTAGGTACAAAACTGTACTTTCTCTCTTTTCGAAGAATCAGGGCTATTCAGCCTGTCCCAGCAGAACAAAGGGGACAAGGGTTTTATTCAAGACTTTTCCTGGTACCCAGAAAAGACAGTTCCTGACGTCCTATCCTGGACCTTTCTATTCTAAACACCTTTTTGGTAATCCCAAAATTCAAAATGCTAACTCTTCAACAGCTGCTTCCTGTGCTAGGCAAAGATGCCTGGTTGGCAACCTTAGACTTAAAGGAAGCTTACCTACACTCTCCAATAAGGGAGTCTTGCAGGAAATACCTATGCTTCAGGGGAGGCTCTATGCACCGTCAGTTCTCTGCACTTCCGTTTGGCTTATCTACTGTGCCCAGGGCTTCCGTTTGGCTTATCTACTGTGCCCAGGGTATTTACAAAGTGTCTAGCTCCAGCCATTGCATTTTGCAGGCAGAGAAATATTCAAATATACCCATACCTGGACAATTGTCTGATTCAGGCAGAAAGCCAGGACTTGCTATTAAAACATCTGGCATTCGTAAAGAAGCTTCTATCCTCACTGGGCTACCCCATAAACGAAAAGAAATCTCACGTAGTACCCTGCCAACAAATTGTATTCCTGCTAGCAAGCTTGAACACAACTTCCCAGATGGCTTTCCTCACTCCGGAGAAACAAATTTGATAACCTACTTCAAACTACTGGCCATCAAGACCCAGCTGTCTGCAAGCCCTGGGGTTCATGGCCTCTTGCATTCTACTAATCCCATATGCAAGACTGCATATGAGGAAACTACAATCTTAGGACCTGGAATCAATGATTCCTATCATTCCTTGTATAAAGACAGAGTTCCTTTGATGGACAGTGGCCTGCTACCACAACAAGGGGCTCCCTTTCACTCAACCCCCTGCTGCCCAAACCCTAACAGACGCATCAGACTATGCATGGGGGGGCCCACTTGGCAGAGCAGTGCATTCAGGGCAAATGGAACCTGAGTCAGGTGCACCTGCATATCAACCAAAAAGAAATGTTAGCTGTACAGAATTCCCTGACAGCCTTCAAAGACCACATCCTTCCAGGACATTTATTGGTAAAGACAGACAACACCACAGTTTTGTGGTACATAAGCAGGGGGGAACTCACTCGTACCCTCTCTGCAGAGTAGCCATGGCTCTGTGGAACGCAGCCTTGAGCTACCAAGTGCACCTACAAGCTCAATTCCTGCCAGGCAAGCTACATTCACTGGTAGACGACCTAAGCAGAAATCTCATGGACTCACACGAATGGAAACTGGAACCAAAAATATTCAACCTCTTGAGCAACAAAGGGGGACTTCACAGGTAGACCTGTTTGCCTCCCCTCAGAACTAACAATTGGACACATTCTGCACAAGGACTCCCCACAGTCAAGCTTGGAAAGTGGATGCCCTGTCCCTTTACCTGGGAAATCCTCTTGGTTTATGCCTTCCCCCTTTGCCTCTCCTCTCGAATTTTCTGCTAAAGATCAAACAGGACAAGCCAAGGACAATACTGATTGCACCAGACTGGCCACACTACCATTGGTACCCCCTCTTGCGCAGTATGATACTGCTGGAGCTATGGCACCTACCTCTGACACCTTCCCTACTGTCCCAGCATGCGGACCAGATTCTGCACCCTCAGCTTCAAATTCTGAACCTTGCAGCCTGGCTAATTCCTTGAGCTCTCCAATAGCATCTCTCAGTAAGCAGGTGCTAGATGTCATTCTGGAAGCAAGGAGGCCTAGTACTAGAAAATCTAATGCTGAAAAGTGGAAAAGATACTGTTCCTGGAGCCAGACTCAGGGGATGGGTACAACGGTGCCCAGCTTACCTCACATTTTTCAGTACTTAACTGAAATGCTCCACAAGGGCCTATCCTTCTCGTCAATTAAAATTCATGCCTCTGCCATTTCAGTACATTATAATACTGAACCACCTCTCTTCTCTCACCCCCTGCTAAAGCAATTCCTCAGATGGGCTAAAAATGTAAGATCCCCCCCCCTGGTGAGCCCCTACTCCAGCCTGGAACCTTAACTTTGTATTGGAAAAGCTCACTCTCTCTCCATTTGAACCAGCTGCAGTTGAAATTCCTTTCTTGGAAAACAGCCTTCCTTCTAGCCATCAGTTCAGCAAGAAGAGTGTCTGAATTACAGACTCTGATGGCAGTGGAACCCTTCATTATCTTCCATGCAGACTGGGTTTCCCTCAGGATCAATCCTTCCTTTATGCCCAAGGTGGTGTCTAGTGTGGCCCTAAATCAGTCCATTCATTTGCCTACTTTTTTCTCTAATCCACAAAACAAAGAGGAACGAATACTGCACTCTCTGGATGTGCCCAGACAACTTGGATTTTATTTGGACAGGACTAAGCTTCTCCGAAAATCAGAACAGCTGCTAGTTGGCTTTGCTGCAGGGGCAGAGGGGAAGGCCATTTCAAAGCAAACCATTTCTAAATGGATAGCCCATTGCATTCATTTCTGCTATAAGCACCATGGAAAACCTACCCCACAGGGGACAAGGTCACATTCCACCAGGGCTGCATCTACCTCTTCTACAGCCTTCCTCAGAGGAGTCCCTGCCAGGGCCATCCTAGAAGCTGCTACCTGGAGTTCTGTACATACCTTCACCAAGCATTTACCACATGCCTATTTTTTTCTAAATCCAGAGCTGGTTTTGCCACTGCAGTCTTGCAGGGCTTAGTAGCTGGTCCTAATGATTTCTAACTTCCTCCTCCCTTCCTTAGCTTTGGAATTCAACCCAAATGTAATGACTGCAACAGTGAAACACAAAGAACATAGTACAGTTGTGTACAGTTAGCATAAATGTAGATGTAAGAGTGTATTTACTGTTGCAGTCCTGGTTACCATCCCTCCAGCCCCCTGACTTCTCTTGGCTCTACCTTTCCTTCTTGTTTGGTGTATTTAAACTTTTTGGTGTATTTGCTTTTTGATGGAGGTGTAACATAACATATAATTGCTTCCCATTATGGGGGCACCTGACATCTGGGGCAAGAAAAACTTATGTAACGGCTGCATGTTTTATACCCCTGACGACCTGACGTCATGGAAGAGGAGACAGCATCCGACGCAGGAATCCAAGACTCTGGTATTCAGGCCGGCTGAGGGCTACCTGCAGGCAGATAACCCTAATGTAATAACTGCAACAGTGAATACACTCGAACATCTACATTTATGGTAAGTGTACACAACTGTACTTTTTTCGTGCATCTTTTGTTCTTTGTAAGTAAAAATGTAATTGTCTCTGAGCATGTAAAAAATGCAACATATATTTTCCTATGTTAGTAACTTTTTGGAAGAAAAATGGCAAATAGATATTGGATTCTGACGCCACCTTGGGACGAAAGGGTGCATTGGTTCATAATGTAACTATTCTTGTGAAAAAAATCAAATCAGTAGGTTTTGAAAATATGTTTGAATTTCTTAAATTTATCTGGTAGATGCATTGGTTACTAGAAAAAGCGTTTTCCAAGTTAGATATTTAAGGTCACACTCTGCTGCTGGTTCAAATCGGGAATGTATAAGTTCCTGCAGTACCAGGTTGAAGTCCCATGGGCGAGGTGGTTCTTTAAATAGAGGCCTTAAAAATGGAGTGCCTCACATGAAAGCTATGCACAACTTATGAGAGGCTACCGAGGAATCCTGAAATCTAACATGAAAGTTAGATATCGATGTCAGTTGAACTTTAATGGTTGAGGAAATAGCTTCTTTTTTTAAAAAGTAGGGCCAAAAATACTAGTGTGTTATTTATTGGAACAGAAAGAGGCGCTCTATGATATTGATGAGCCCAGTACACGAATCTTTTCCATTTAATGGAGTAGAGTTTACATGTTGAAGGTTTGTAGGAAGATAAAAGTATATTCTGGACAAGAGAAGAGAGCATAGGCTGTCTGACTTTCAGTGGAGCTGGAGAAGCCAGGCCATCAGCTTCAGGCTTGATATGACTGGATGGATCATACTTATCGGATGAGACGGGAGGTCTGGAGTTAGATCCAGAATCTAAGGTTGGTGGAGTAAGTGAGGCCAAAGGAAAAGAAACCAAATCTGTCAAGGCCAGTACAGTGGCAGTAAGGATGACTTTGCTGTTCAACATGGCAGTTTTCTGTAGGAATTTCGGAATTAGCGGAATTGGTGGATAGGCGTATACAGCAAACTCTCAGTTAACCAGAACTCAAGCAGCCAGAAAATAAACAAATTGAAGAAATACAGTACAATTTTCATTGTTTGCACTTTGTTTCCCCCACAAAACATACCTAAGTTTTTAGAGTTTTAAAAAGGAAGGAATAAATTCCTTTTCTCCCCAAACTAAGAACAAGTCAAACCAAACAAATTGTATAGGGTACAGTATTAGGCCTATTTTTAATAGTAACTCTCAAGCAACCAGAAACTATAGATGTCCTTCAAGGATGCATCTGCAGTCATAACATATGGGTTGTCCTGCCTCAGGCAGCCCTTCGGTCGGCCGGATTCCAAAGTCTGGGTCTGGCCTCGGCTGATGTCGCACTTTCCCCGACGTCAGAGCTTCTGGGGTATAAAGGCATCAGCCGACGCCATTTTCCTCGGTCTTTCTTGCCGCGCGGTGCCCGAAGCAGAAGCTGTTTGCAAGTGCCGGTCGGTCAGATCCAGAGATTTCAGCTACCGAAGACTTCTAAAAAAGCTAAGTACCCTGTTGGGGATTTTCTTGCCTCAGCCGATGTCAGACAAAGTAAATAATTGTTTAACTTGTGGGAAACAAATACCTCATAAGGATTTCCATTCTTACTGCCTTCCTTGCTTAGGCCCAGACCACGACGTATCAGCTTGTTTAGCATGTGCCTCCTTCAACCGACGGACTCTTAGACGTCGGTCGGAGTTTGCAGAAGAGTTTTTTGTATCCGCTTTTGCATATAAAATGCCGTCGGAGACTCCGACTACACATTTAGCCAAAAAACGCAAGGAAAAGGACCGACAATCGCGGCCCGCGGTTTCGGCTGAAACCACGGTTAGGCCTACCGCGAGTGTCTCTGTTTCAGCTGAAACAGAGTCCTCTGTTCTTACTTCTGCCAAAAACATACCTCCGACAACCGAGGCCAGAGAGGCCCCGGCTGAGTCGGCTACAGAAATCCCTACCGAAGAAGCAAGCGCACAAGAATTGTCCGACACCATTCCTTGGCCCCCTACTTCTATGTCTATTAAGGCCTTTTCCAAGGCTAAAGCAGCTAAAATTTCAAAAGCTTTACCAGCAAAATCTACCTCTCAGAGACCTTCCTCAAGTTCTCAGATTCTCAGTCTTGCTGAGGACCTAATATCTCTGATTAGGGGTTCCCAACCTCACCCAGACAGGGCCTCTCAACCTCCTCCTGACAAAAGGCCTAGGACTGAACCCCTCGAACGTCTCTCCTCTGATTACTCCTCGGATGGATCTGAATTATCAGACCATCAGGAAGGGCCATACTCACCTTATGAGGATTCAGATGCAGAAGACTCCATCCCTTCTGCTTCCCCTCCAGAAGAATTTTCCTTTGGGGAGACTTTACACTCAATGAGGGAACACTTTCAATGGCAGGGTCAGGATTTCTCTGATTCTAGGAAAAGACTAAGGACCTTTTTACACTTGCCACAGCATAGGCCTTTAGCCATACCACCTGTGCTTAACTGTAGTTAATGATGCATATAATGATGTCAGTTCTGCCCCTGATTGTCTTCCCCCGGCCCCTGCCAAACCTGACAGATATTACAGGGTCCCGGATTCTCACTTCCACTTGTATAAAGCCCATGCTGCAGACCCAGAAACTATTTCTCAGGGCCCAAAAGGTGTCGCAGCTGCCACTGCCAAAAACCCCCTACCCTCTGAAAGAGAGTCAAGAGCATTAGAGAGATGGGGGAAAAAAGGTTTATACATCTGCTACTCTTTCTGCCAGGGCTTTAAACTGTCAATTCCATATGATACAGTACCAGGAATATTTGTTAGATCAGCTGAATAAAAAGCTTTCCTCTCCTGAACCTTTAGACCGTAAGTCCCTTCAGGATTTGGTACACAGCTCTCAGCAGGTCAGTAATCATTTCTTAAAATGTGGCTATGATGCACTGGAGGCTTCATTTAGATCAGCTATGACTGGAGCAGTAATTCGAAGGCATGCCTGGCTAAAGAGCAATCCTTGCCAGACCATGTCAAGGCTAAACTCCTAGATGCTCCAATGGAGAAACAAAGTTTATTTGGCTCCCCTGCACAGGAGATTCTAAAGAAAGTGGAAGAAAAAGCAAAATCTGTGCAAACAGTAAAGGATTTTCTGCAGGTCCAACCTCCGAGGTTCAGCAGAAACTGGCCTTCCAAGAATTGGTCCTTTCCAGACACCTCCAGAACACAGAGGGGCAGGAATAGACGCCCAAGAGGCAGAGGTCAATCAAAGGGTGCCTACAGGGGTCGACAGTGGCAACCTGCCAACCAGAGAAGTACTGCCACACCTGCAACTACAACCACTTCCACTGGACAGACACAATGACTTGGCTCTGATTCCGCCTTCCAGGGAACAACTGGATGCTCCCTTGGGCGGAAAGTTGGCTTTATTTTCAAACAACTGGCATTGCATTACAAAAGACAAATGGACATTGCAAACAATAGACAAAGGATACAGGTTTCACTTCCACACTTTACCAAAAAAGAGCGGAATGCCAAACCTTCCACCAAACCAAAGCCAGAGGCTCTAAGACAAATCAACAATTTACTCCAGAAGAAAGCAATTGAAAGGGTACCATCTATGGAACAAGGCCAGGGATTTTACTCCAGACTTTTCCTTGTACCAAGAAAAGAAACCCAATGGAGGCCTATTCTCGACTTGTCCGCACTAAACACATATGTCATTGTGCCAAAATTCAAGATGCTGACCCTACAGCAACTTCTTCCCATGTTGGGCAAGGAGTCTTGGCTGGTGACTCTAGATCTCAAGGAGGCATACCTGCACATCCCTATACGACCAGATTGCAGAAGACACCTCAGATTTCTTGCAGGATCAGAGCATTATCAATTCTCAGCATTGCCCTTTGGCTTATCTACTGCGCCCAGAGTATTCACGAAATGCCTGTCATCAGTAATTGCACATTGCAGGCTTCAGGGAATTCAAATCTACCCATACCTGGATGACTGCCTAATACAAGCGGACAAAAAGACAAAACTAATAAAGGATTTGGCCTATGTCATACACCTGTTACAGGCCTTGGGATACACAGTCAACATCCAGAAGTCAAGACTAGTGCCATCCCAAAGGATAACATTTTTGGGTGCGGATCTGGACACAATAACTCAGATGGCTTTTCTCACAGAAGAAAAACAAAAGCAACTCCCAGTCTACTTCATGGCTTTGACAAGACAAACCCAGCTTACTGCAAGGAAAGTCCTGCAGGCCCTGGGTTACATGGCATCCTGCATAATCTTGATCCCGCATGCCAGGCTGCATATGAGGAAATTACAATGGTACCTAAGGAATGTATGGTCTCAACACAGGCACAGTCTAGAAACCATGATACCAATCCTTCCATGCCTGAAAAAAGAATTCCTGTGGTGGGCTCAGGCCTACCAGACCAACAGAGGGTTGCCTTTCAACAAACCACAACCAAGGCAGACCATCACCACGGACGCCTCAGACCTAGGATGGGGAGCACACATGGAAGACAAGTGCATCCAAGGCCTATGGTCTCAAGACCAGCTGAATTTACACACAAATCTAAAGGAGATGCTGGCAGTGAAGCATGCAATCGAGGCATTCAAATCATTCCTCCAGCAAGGACATCTGCTGATAAGGACAGACAATACCACAGTCATGTGGTACATCAACAAACAGGGAGGCACGCACTCCTACCCTCTATGCCGGATGGCAATGGACCTGTGGAACCTAGGCCTGAATCTCAACATCCAGCTCCAGGCCAAATTCGTACCAGGAAAAGAGAATTCACTAGCAGACAGCTTAAGCAGAACTACCACGGATGCTCATGAATGGATGCTGCATCCAGACATCTTCAAAATCATAACAAACAAATGGGGAATGCCAGAGATAGACCTGTTCGCCTCCCCACTCAACCACCAACTGAAGAAATTCTGCTCAAGCGTATACCACCCACAAGCCTGGAGGGTGGACTCCCTCTCTTTCAGCTGGAAGGCCCTAACAGTGTATGCCTTTCCACCTCTCCCATTGATGTACAAAGTTCTACTGAAGATCAAGGAGGAACAGCCAAAGGTGATTCTGATAGCTCCACACTGGCCAAGGCAGCATTGGTATCCGCTACTGAGAAGCATGTCTCGGAAAAACTCATGGCCTCTACTTCTAACGCAGAACAACTACAAGACCCTGCATCCAAATTTGAAAACACTGCAGCTAACTGCCTGGAAAATTGTTTAAAACAAAACCAAACTGTTTTATCTCAGAGGGTCAAGGACATTATCTTGGAGGCTCGCAGACCCTCCACAAGAAAAACATACTCAGCTAAATGGAAGAGATTCCTCATTTGGAGTGCATCAAAGGGTACAAATGTTTCACTGGCAAACCTAGCACACATCCTAGAATACTTAGCAGAACTGTTCCACAATGGCCTGTCCTATTCTTCCATTAAGATTCATGCTTCAGCAATTTCAGCAGAGTGCAACATGGATCCTCCTATCTTCTCTCACCCTCTCCTCAGACAAATTTCTAAGAGGGATCAAAAATGTAAAACCTCCAAGGAAACTACCTTTACCTGCATGGGATCTCAATTTTGTGCTGGAAAAATTAACACTACCCCCTTTTGAACCAGCAGCATCAGCAGACTTACAGTTCTTATCTTGGAAAACTGCTTTCCTTCTAGCAATCACTTCAGCAAGAAGAGTATCCGAGTTGCAGGCACTAATGGCAGTGCAGCCTTTCCTTATTTTTCACCAGGATAGAGTGTCTCTGAGAATCAATCCTACTTTCATGCCAAAGGTGGTATCCAGAGTATCCTTGAACCAAGCTATTCATTTGCCTACGTTCTTCCCTAACCCACAGAACAGGGGGGAAAAACTATTGCACACCTTGGATGTACACAGACAACTACGCTACTATCTGGACAGAACTAAAACCAGCAGAAAAACTGACCAACTTTTTGTAGCATATGCAACTGGATTGCAAGGAAAAGCAATTTCCAAACAGACCATTTCAAAATGGATAGGAAATTGCATTCAATTCTGCTACTCTTTTCATGGAAAGACAACTCCTGAAAATATCAGGCCTCACTCCACAAGAGCCACAGCCACCACTACAGCTTTCCTACGAGGAGTGGCTACCAAGGACATTTTAGAAGCTGCTACTTGGAGCTCCGTGCATACATTTGCCAAGCATTACAATCTACCTTTATACTCCAGATCCCGAGCAGGTTTTGCAACTGCAGTTTTACAGAGGATCTTAACTACACCATCGTTACCTTAGTACCTCCTCCCCCAGTTTGGCTATGGTATTCTACCCATATGTTAGGACTGAAGATGCATCCTTGAAGGACATAGTACAGTTTTGTACCTACCATAAATGTAGATGTCCGATAGGTATACATCTGCAGTCAGGATTACCCACCCTCCATCCCCTCTGTGGTATTCCTAGGGTGCTTACCCCTCTTTTAGCTAGCTGGAGGAATCTATTATGGTGTATTTGTTTGTATGTATGTATATATATATATTTTGTTTGCAACTGTTTGGAATTTTCAACATTTATCCAAATTTAGCCTTCCTAGAGGGCACCTGGCATCTGGGGCAAGAAACACTGAGGAAAATGGCGTCGGCTGATGCCTTTATACCCCAGAAGCTCTGACGTCGGGGAAAGTGCGACATCAGCCGAGGCCAGACCCAGACTTTGGAATCTGGCCGACCGAAGGGCTGCCTGAGGCAGGACAACCCATATGTTATGACTGCAGATGCATACCTATCGGACATCTACATTTATGGTAGGTACAAAACTGTATTTTATCCGGCATCCACCAATCCCCATGGGTGCCAGTTTACTGAGAGTTTACTGTAGTAGACCCGGGGTCCAATTGTGAAGTAGAGCATCTTTTTGTGATTCCCCCTGTTGGGGGCTTAGGGCAAAGTAGCTGCTGCTGCATTTGATTAGGAGAGAAGCAAAAGGATCGCACCAGGGCGGCCCCATTGACGAAATATCATCCTTGTCAGTTTCTTGTTTAGAGACCACTTGTGAGGTAGGAGAATGCACCTGCTCACTTTGGCTGTTGCATTAGACTTCCCTAAATGTGCAATGCTGTAAGAAAGCAGTTATAGGAGATTGCCCATTGCCACACTCTGAGGGCATATTGACACAAGGGAAAAGATGTGGTCCCTCCTTGTTTCTTCATATACCAAACTACTGACATATTGCCTGTTTGAATTGCAGTCATCCCCAAAGGGAGATCATCTTTGAAGGCCAGCATTGCTGTCATCTCTAGAATGTTGATATGCAAGTTGGCCTCTTTAGGGGACCAATTGCCTTGGACTGTTTTCCTCCAGAAAAAGCCCCACCCCAATTAGGAAGTGTCCATGGTCACTATGGCCTTGTGCTGTGATGGGGGAATGAATGGATGGCCTTGTAGAATCTGATCTCATTGAATCCACCACTTGAGATCTCTCTTGCATGTATGAGTGAATCGAATCAAAGTTGACATGGGTTGGTAAAGTATCGACCACTGTGGTGATAACATCCACTGTAAAATCCTCATGTAAAACCTGGCTAAAAGTACTAGTGTTATTGTCGCTGACATTGACCCTACAGCTTGAAGAACCAAGTGGGCTGAAAGCTTGGTACTGTGTATTCTTTTTCTGATCTGTGATCTTAGATTGGTTTCTCAAAAGAGGCAGTAAAGCTATTGTAGACTTTGTGTTGAACAGTGCTTCTTTGAATTTCAGATTGAGTTGCTTCAAGTTGAGACTTTTCGTAGTTTATGGTCATCTCCAGATGAGAGCTAGTCTGGAGAAACTTGATCTCTTGCACTTATCAACAGATGCCTGGTTGGTATGGTAATGAGCCAGTCGTCCAGGTACAGAAACACCCAGAATCCCTGCAGTCAAGTAAGCTGCTGCTGTTGCCATGTGTTTGGTAAACACTCCAGCGGATGTGGTGAGACCAAAGGGCAGAGCTCTCAGCTAGTAGTGACTGTCTCCCAGCTGGAAGTGTAAATACCTTCTGGATAATCTTTTTACTTTTATGTGGTACTATGCATCCTGAAGATCTGTCGAACACATCCAGTCATCCTTGCCCAGAAAAGGGAGAATAGACTGAACTGTGACCATCCAAAATATGAAAAAACAAATTGACTTTGTTCTAGTTGCTGAGATCCAGAATTGGTCTGCAGTCACTTGTTTTCGTTAGCACAAAAAAACATCTTGAGTAAGTTCTGGATTCTCTCTGGTCTGGTGGGACCTCTTGGATGAGACTTTTTTTCTCGCAGCTTTCAAATTTGTATTGCTGCTGCTTCCATCTGACTGGATGGAACATTGGGGTTTTTCGTAAGACCAGAGGTAGAAGGTAAAAGGGTATTATATAATCTCTGGAAATAATCCTCTGCACCAGAGTATCTTCTGTTAAATCTAGCCAGTCCCATTGGCGCAGGGGTACTCGACCCCTGACTGCCTTAGAGATAAGCAGTCGAGCCTCCTTTCAGGAGTACTGGTAAGGTCCGTCAAAGAATCTCTGGAAACCTGATTTTGTGGGCCACCTGTACCACAAGGGTGATGTCTGTAGGGGTTCCCTCATCTACCCTCTGGAAACTTCCTCCACATGTGTCCTGGAAAGGACCCTGCAATTTTTTAAACTTCATCTTCTGACCAGACCACCTCTTTGATTCCTATAAAAGGATCTCTGAGTGGTGGAGCAAAGTACACCCATGGCAGACAGGGTCTTTCTATCCTCACACCTGGATAATGTGTCCTTCACTTTTGGACCAAACAAAGATGTGCCGTCAAAGGAAGCAATGATGAATGAAGGCTTGAAGGGCTCCACAAAATCACATAAGCGCATCTAGGCATGTCTCCTAATGGAAAATGCCTGAACCCACTGCCCTAGAGGTTCTTTCAGCTATATGTGAAGTGAGCCTCATGGAGGAATTTGAAATAAATTGAAGGGTAGCCATCTGAGAAGTTGCACATGAAGAAAATGGATCCTGATAGGGTATGAGAATTCCTTAATGAAATCCCTCTGTAACCTTGTAAAATGTGTAAAATAATTCATTGACCTTAAGGAAAAGGTTGCTAAAGCATAAAAATGCTTCCTAAACCTGTCCATCATCCTAAACTCCTTGTTAGGAGGGTGAACAGTGGAAATGTCATCTGCAATTTCCTTTTTGGTGAACGCTGGCTCGACCATGACATCAGTGGGGCACCCCTTGTACTCTAATACAGTTTATCCAAAGGTGGGGCCATAATCTTGTCTGATCTCCCTAGGTATAGGCTCCCCCATGTCAGGATGATGATCATAGTGTTTCACTGTTGCAGTCATTACACTTGGGTTATCCTGCTGGCAGGCTACCCGCAGTCAGTCCGAATTCCAGAGTCCAGTCAGTCTTTCTTGCCGTGCGGTGCCCGAAGCATAAGCAGTTTGCAAGTGCAGGGCGGCCGACTCTTGATCTTTTCGAAGATGAATTTCAGATCTGAAGTCTTCTATAAAACTAAGTACCCCATTGGGGAAACTTTTTTCTTGCTGCAGAATGATGTCAGAAAAAGTTAATTGTATTTCTTGTGGGAAGCAAATACCTCATAAGGATTTTCATTCTTACTGTATTCCTTGCCTAGGCCCTGATCACGACATTGCTAGTTGTTGGTTTTGTGCTAGATTTAACCAATGCACTATTAAGCATCGGTACGATTTTGCTTTTGATTACTTTGTCCGAAGGTTTAACTATATAATGCTGTCTGAACAACTGACTGGAATTCATAAAAAACACAAGGAAAAAGGAAAGGACAGGCATCCGAGGTCCAAAACCGACGACGAAGCCTCTTCTAGGCCAGTCACCGGTTCGCCGGTTCTCAGTAAGGCGCTTTCACAGCCACAGGCCGCCTCCGACTCCCACATGGAGACAACTAGGCCTTTGGATACTCAAGGTATTGGGCCTTCGGAAACTAATCCCTCAGATGGGTCCGGAGCCGCTGAGCAGGCATCTGCTTCTGAGAGTGTTTTCAGACCTACAAGACAAAGACTAAAACAGTTTTAAAGACAAGGAAACAAGTACAGCATTCTCCAGGACAGACTTCCATGCCTAAGAAACAGATGCTCGAAATGGCCGAAGACCTAATTACTTTGATCAGGGGTTCCCATCCCCCTCCTGATAAGAGGCCTAGGCAAGATGCAGAATATGATTCCTCTGATCAGGTTTCCATTTCCTCTTGACTCCTCTTCAGAACAGGCATACTCTATTCCTCCCTGTGAGGATTCTGATGCTGAAGAATCTATTCCTTCAGCATCTCCTCCTGAGGATTACTCATTTGGGGAAACCCTGCATACCATGAGGGAGCATTTCCACTGGGAGAGACAAGATTATTCAGATTCTAAGAAAAGGCTCAGAGACTTTCTTCTTCTACCTCAGCACAGACCTCTTGCTATTCCACCTGTTCTAGATATTGTAGATGTATTTTCAGAGTCCGGCCTGTCTCCCGATTCTTTACCTCCTGCACCTGTTAAGCCAGACAGATACTACAGGGTTCCAGATTCTCATAAATTTCTATATAAAAGCCCTGCTGCTGACCCAGAAACTATTTCTCAGGGTCCCAAAGGGGTCAAGGCTGCTACTTCAAAAAACCCTGTCCCCTCAGATAGAGATTTTAGGGCACTGGACAGATGGGGAAAAAAGTTTACACTTCTGCTACCGTGGCTCCCACATCCCAAAGACATGCTGAAGGTGGATTAGACGCTCTAAATTGGCCCTAGGCATGAGTGTGTGTGCATGTGTGTGCCTTCTGTGGAAGGTTGGGCGCCGGGCTGGCAAATCAACACCGTAAAACTCAATTTCCTTTATGAGCGGACAGGTGATCCGCTGTGGCGACCCCTAACTAGGAAAAGCCAAAAGAAGAAGATTATTGCATGCAGCTGAACAAGTGGGAAAACATACTTTGCAATGTGGTTATGATTCACTGGAGGCCTCTTGCAGGACCGCTGTAACAGGTTCTATTATTAGAAGGCATGCTTGGTTAAATGAACAGACTCTGCCTGATCATGTTAAAGCAAAATTATTGGATGCTCCATTACAGCATGATACCTTATTTGGTGTTAAGGCAGAAGAGGTGTTGAAGAAAATGGAGGTTAAAGCTAAATCTATGCAGACAGTGAAGGATTTCTTACAGGTACAGCCACCCAGATTTAGCAGGAACTGGCCTTCTAAGATTTGGTCCTTTCCCGTATCAGGCCACAAAGAGGGAGATACAGACGCCCTAGAGGCAGACAGCCCCAGGGCTCATACAGGCCCAAACAATGGGGTGCTTCTACCTCCAAAAGCAGAAAAGACAAATCACAGCCATATAGGAAACAGTCCCAATGACTTTCCTCTGCCAATGCCAAGCATTTATCTTTTGGCAGCACTCTTAGGGGGGAAAACTAGCACTTTTTTCACAAAATTGGCACACGATCACCCAGGACAAATGGGTCCTAAATATAGTTTGTCAGGGCTACAGGTTCCACTTTCACACCCTTCCAAAGGCAAAAGGTATGCCAGACCTGCCACACAATCAATGGGCAGAGACACAAAGACAAGTTTCATCTGTCATGGACATGAGGGCTATTCAGCCAGTGCCACAATAACAGCAGGGACAAGGATTTTACTCGAGAATTTTCTTAGTACCAAGAAAAGGACAAAGCATGGAGACCAATTCTGGACCTGTCTATTATAAATACTTTTCTGGATGTTCCGAAATTCAAAATGTTGACTCTGGAGTAGCTTCTGCCCATGCTGGGCAAGAAGGCTTGGCTTGTAACTTTGGACCTCAGAGGCATACTTGTATGTCCCAATCAGACAGTCTTTCAGAAGATACCTCGATTCATAGCTGGCTCAATGCACTACCAATTCTCTGCACTGCCTTTTGGCTTATCTACTACTCCCAGGGTCTTCACAAAATGCCTGGCACCAGTAATTGCATTTTGCAGACAAAAAGGATTTCAAATACATCCCTACTTGGACGACTGCCTTATTCAAGCAGAGACCAAAGACATTCTATGAAAGCATCTGGCGTTTGTAAAAATATTACTAATTTGGCTAGGGTACACAGTAAACGAAAATAAATCAAAATTAGTACCCTCTCAAGAGATAATATTCCTGGGTGCAAGCTTAAATACAACTGCCCAGATGGCTTATCTCACGCCAGACAAACAAAGGCAACTGACTTCTTACTTCAAAAACATGGCAACAAAGACCCATTTACCTGCAAGAAAAATTCTGCAGGCTCTGGGCTACATGGCCTCCTGCATTCTGCTAATTCCATATGCAAGACTGCATATGAGGAAACTACAATGGTACCTAAAAAGTGTTTGGACTCAACATTGCCACAACCTGGAATCATTAGTTTCACTCATTCCTTGCCTACAACAGGAGTTTTGATGGTGGGCACAGGCCTGTCACCACAACAAGGGACAGCCATTCACTTTACCCACAGCCAGGCAGACACTAACAACAGATGCATCAGATTATGCCTGAGGGCCCACATGGTAGGAAAATGTATTCAGGGCACATGGCCCCCAAGCCAAAGGCATCTTCACATTAATCAAAAAGAGATGCTAGCTGTACAAAAGGCCCTGACAGCCTTCAAGGACCTACTTCATCCAGGACAGCTGCTGATAAAGACGGACAACACCACAGTCATGTGGTACATAAACAGGGGGGCACATATTCCTATCCCCACTGCAGACAAGCCATGATTTTGTGGAACACAGCATTGACTTACCAAGTACACCTGCAAGCACAATTCCTGCCAGGAAAAACAAATGCTCTGGCAGACAAACTAAGCAGAAACCTCATGGACCCTCACGAGTGGAAACTAGATCCACAAATCTTCAGCATGATAACAAGGAAATGGGGACACCCAGACATAGATCTTTTTGCCTCCTCTCACAACTGCCAACTTCAGAGATTCTGCACCAAGGGCTTATCATGAACAAGCATGGAAAGTGGATGCCCTGTCATTCAGCTGGAACAACCTTACAGTATATGCCTTTCCTCCACTGTCTCTCCTCCCCAAGGTACTCCTAAAAGTCAGACAAGAGAAGCCACAAATGATACTGATTGCCCCAGATTGGCCACCCCAACACTGGTACCCAATCCTAAGGAGCTTGTCTCAAGGCCCAGCCTGGACATTACCCCAAATTCCTCATTTGCTGACCCAGCAAAACAGTCAGATCCTGCACAGCCAGCTCAGAACCCTAAATCTGGCTGCATGGCTGATAATTAAACCATTCAGAACACACCTCTCTCTAAAGCAGTTATGGATGTCATTTTGGAGGCCAGGAGACCCAGCACCAGAAAATCGTATACAGAAAAATGGAAGAGATTCTGTGCTTGGAACCAGGCACAGGGAATGGACACGCTTGGACCAAATATTGCTTAGGTTTTGCAATACCTAACTGAGATGCTGGACAAAGGCCTATCCTTCTCATCAATTAGGATCCAGGCCTCTGCCATTTCAGCTCATTACAATACGGATCCACCTATTTTTTCACATCCACTGCTAAGGCAGTACCTCAGAGGGGCCAAAACATAAGACCTCCAAGGAGAGCTCCAACACCTGCATGGGACCTCAATTTTGTCTTGGAAAAGCTCACACTGCCTCCTTTTGAGCCAGCCAATACAGCTGAGATAAAATACTTATGGAAAACAGCTCTGCTCCTAGCAATAACCTCAGCAAGAAGAGTCTCAGAGTTACAGGCACTAATGGCTGTGGAACCTTTTATTATTTTCCATCCGGACAGGGTTTCTCTAAGGACAAACCCAACATTTATGCCTAAGGTAGTGTCCAGTGTGGCTCTTAACCAAACCATTAATTTGCCTACCTTTTATCCAAACCCACAGAATAAGGGGGAGAGGCTTCTGCATTCTTTGGACATACACAGCTACACTTCTACTTGGACAAAACTAAAGCCTTCAGAAAGACTGAGCAACTCTTAGTGGCATATGCTGCAGGATCGCAAGGAAAAGCTATTTCAAAGCAGACTATTTCAAAATGGATAGGCCACTGCATTCGTTTCTGCTATTCACAACATGACAAATCAGTGCCTAAGGGTATTGGACCACATTCAGCCAGAGCAGCAGCCACGTCAGCAGCCTTCCTCAGAGGAGTACCAACCAAGGACATTTTGGAGGCTGCAACTTGGACCTCAGTGCACACTTTTACAAAGCACTACCACTTACCTCTTTACTCTAAATCCAGAGCAGGCTTCGCCACTGCATTCTGCAGGGCCTCATAGCCACTCCTAATTCTATCTAGGCCTAGCCACCCAACCTCAGTTTTGGGATTCAACCCAAGTGTAATGACTGCAACAGTGAAACACTATGAACATAGTACAGTTGTGTTCCTACCATAAATGTAGATGTTCGAGTGTATTCACTGTTGCAGTCTAGGTTACCCTCCCTCCATCCCCCTTTCATTGCTGGGACTTGTCTGTTCTTCTCTATTCTATACAACATATGTGGTGTATTTGCTTGTAGATGAAGGTAATGTTTATGTTAGTGCATGCTTTTTTATGAGCAGAATTTGACATCTGGGACAAGAAAAACTGAAGAAAATGGCGTCTGCTGCATCTTTTATACCCCTGGCTCACTGACGTCAGGCAAGAGGCGACAGCAACCGACACCGGACCAGTACTTTGGAATTCAGGCCGACTGCGGGTAGCCTGCCAGCAGGATAACCCAAGTGTAATGACTGCAACAGTGAATACACTCAAACATCTACATTAATGGTAGGTACACAACTGTACTTTTTGGGACCATCACGTGGTCAAGTCCTCATACCATTATCAGTCATAACAAATGGGACCCAGTCTTGAGGTGAAGAAAGGCCTGTGGCTCAACCGTACTCGGGAATATCTTAGTCCTCCGAGGAATTTAGGTAGCTGGGGACTCTGTCCCATAAACTGAGGAAGAATGAAAACTGACAACGTCAAATAAAGAAGTTATGTACTTAACATAGCTTTCCACCTGTGTTGTCCATTTTTATTTTTCTTCAGTGGTCCACTCTCCATCCCCCTCTTATTATCACAAGTGAATTTTGGAGGAATGAAGATGTTCTTCTTTTCACATTTTTCAGTATTCATCACATATGGGTTTACTCCTCTTGCTACCCGAACATGCGGCCAGTATACAAAAGTTTTCCGTCACTGTATGGTGCATGGGATGTCTGATATGGCTAGTGCAACGAGGGCCATAAAAGTGACGTCTGCACGACCAGCCCTCAGAACTTCTATGCCCCTGGTCGAACGTCAGGAGTTCCTTCCAGTCCCGGCCATCAGATTCAGAAGTTGTCAGATAAGTGCCCCATTGGGGAACCTTTTCAGCCATTTAATTTTATCCTAATGCTTGTTCATGTCATCCAGAAAGAGCAAGTGTAATTGTGGCCGTCTGATACCTCACAAGGACACCCTATGGTCAATGCCTATTTTGTTTAGGTAGGTTGCATGTCTACAAGGCCTGCACAGTCTACCATGCGTTTGTGTCCAGAACTCTCCGCAGCCATCTGCCCGGGCTCAACCTATACCTAGAAAACTAACGTCTCAAACAGCTAGCCTTGAGTATGGAGGGTTCCTCCAACGTACCTGCTGAACCGCTGAAAAAGAAGGCCAAAACCATCAGGCCTGTGACTACTACTGTGCCTCTTTCATCCGTCCCTCAGCCTGTGGCCATCGGCCTGGTTGAAGATTCGGGCTCCGTCACCTCACATACAGCAGGTACCTTCATGGAAGCTGCACAATCTTGCATGTAGAGCACGTCCACGGAGGCTTTTCCGAAGCGTTGTGGGGGCAGAGATCTCGGCAGGACCATCGGATCCCTCCAGTGTTCATGTTTTACTGTTGCAGTCATTACATTTGGGTAATCTGCTGGCAGGTTGCCCTCAGTCGGCCTGAATTCCAAAGTCTTGGGTCCTGCGTCGGTTGCTGTCTCTTCCATGACATCAGGTCATCAGTGCTATAAAACAAGCAGCCAACGCCATTTTCTTTAGTCATTCTTGCCACGCGTTGCCGAAGCAGAAGCATTTCGCAAGTGCCGGTCAGCCAACTCCTGAAATATTCGAGTTTGAGTTTCAGAACCGAAGTCTTCACTAAAGCGAAGTACCCCTTGGGGAAACTTTTTTCTTGCTGCATACCGATGTCAGAAAAAGTTAATAATTGTATTACTTGTGAGAAGCAAATACCTCATAAGGATTTCCATTTATACTGTATTCCTTGCCTAGGCCCTGATCACAACGTGCCTGGCTGTCGGTTTTGTGCTAGATTTAACCTACGCCCTATTAAGCGTCTGTATATTTTTGCCTCAAAGTATTTTGGAAACAGATTTAACTCCCCAGAAATGTCCTCTGCTAGCAATCCGACTACCGAAGTACATAAAAAACGCAAAGAAAAGGAGAGACAGACAGTCGAGGTCCAAAACTGACGACGAAGCTTCTCCTAAGCCAGTCGCCGGTTCACCGGTATTCAGTGAGGCACTTTCACAGCCCCTGATACCTGCTACTTTCAAGTCGCAGGCCCCTACCGAGACCCATGTGGAGTCCGGCACGCAGCGAGATACTCAAAGTATTGGACCCACGGATGTATCTCCCTCAGATGGGTCCGGAGCCGCTGAGCAGGCACCGGCTTCTGAGGATGTATTCAAGCCTCAACATTTTTATATCAAACCAACAACAACTGCAAAACCAAAGGCAAAAGCAACTTTTAAAGCTAAAAAAACCAACGCATGAGCCACATGCACAGGCTGCTATGCCTAAAAAACCGATGATCAAAATGTCTGAATACCTTATTACCTTGATCAAGGGTTCCCATCTCCCTCCTGATAAGAGGCCTAGGCAAGACACTGATTATGAATCTTCAGATCAGGTTTCTATGTCTTCTGATTCCTCTTCTGATCAGGCATTATCTATACCTCCCTATGAGGATTCTGATGCAGAGGAGTCTATCCCATCTGCATCACCTCCTGAGGATTATTTATTTGGAGAAACCTTGCATACTTTGAGGGAGCCTTTTCACTGCGAGAGTCAAGAGTTCTCCATATCAAAAAAGAGGCTCAGGAATTTCTTCCTTCTCCCTCAGCACAGGCCTTTAGCCATACCCCCTGTTTTAGACATTGTGGATGATGTGTTTTCAGAGTCAAGCTTGACCCATGACTCCTTACCTCCGGCTCCCAGCAAGCCTGACAGATATTACAGGGTCCCTGACTCACACAAATTTTTATTTAGAAACCCTGAAACTATTTCACAGGGTCCAAAGGGAGTTAAGGCCTCAACAGCAAAAAATCCTGCCCCCTCTGACAGAGATTCAAGGGCACTGGATAGATGGGGAAAGAAGGTTTATACATCTGCAGCCTTGGCAGTTAGGGCCTTAAACTGCTAGTTTTATATGCTCAATTATCAGCAACATGTTATGGGATTGCTGAAACAGAAAATTGTTGATGTCTGAATGTGCAGAAAATAAAGAATTGCAGGAATTATTGCATGCAGCTGAACAAGTTGGAAAGCATACTTTGCAATGTGGTTTTGATTCCTTAGAGGCCTCCTGCAGGGCCGTAGTTACTGGATCTGTGATTAGGAGGCATGCATGGCTAAAAGAGCAAAATTTGCCTGATCATGTTAAAGCTAAATTACTGGATGCACCTTTACAGCATGATACTCTGTTTGGTATTAAGGCAGAAGAGGTTTTAAAGAAAATGGAAGACAAAGCTAAGTCTATGCAAACTGTAAAAGATTTCTTACAAGTGCAGCCACCAAGATTCAGTAGACACTGGCGTACAAAAAAATTGGTCCTTTCCTGTGTCAGACAGAACTCAAAGGGGCAAATCCAGACGCCCTAAGGGTTCCAGATACCAGTCACAAGATTCTTACTGGTCAAAGCAATGGGGTGTTTCTACCTCCAAATCTGGAGGAGATAAAGCGCATTCCTACGGAAAACAGTCCCAATGACTTCCCTCTGCCTTCACCAAGCACTTACCTTTTGGCAGCACTCTTAGGGAGAAAATGAGCACTTTTTGCTCAAAATTGGCAGTTAATAACCCAGGACAAGTGGGTGCTAAACATAGTATCACAGGGATAGAGATTCCATTTCCACACTCTGCCAATGGCAAATGGTTGTCCGGATCTGCCAAAAAAATCAATGGGCAGAGGCACAGAAACAGGTTATGTCCCTCATGGATATGGGGGCTATTCAGTCAGTACCATAACAGGAAAAAGGACAAGGTTTTTACTCAAGACTGTTCTTGGTACCCAGAAAGTACAAGGCCTGGCTGCCAATACTGGATTTATCAATTCTGAACACATACCTGGACATACCAAAATTCAAAATGCTGACTTTGCAGCAGCTTCTACCCATGCTGGACAAGAATGCTTATCTGGTGACATTAGACCTAAAAGAGGCATACCTGCATGTCCCAATAAGGGAATCGTGCAGAAGATACCTCCGATTCAAGGCTGGTTTAATGCATTATCAATTCTCTGCACTGCCCTTTGGCTTATCTACTGCGCCCAGGGTCTTTACAAAGTGCCTGGCACCAGTAATTGCTTTTTGCAGACAAAGAAGTATACAAATATATCCTTACTTGGATGACTGTCTCATTCAAGCAGACAAGGACATTCTTCTTCAACACCTGGTGTTTGTGAAAAGACTTCTAACATGCCTAGGGTACACAATAAACGAAAATAAATCACAACTGGTACCCTCTCAAAAGATAACATTCCTGAGTGCAAGTTTGAATACAACTGCCCAGATGGCTTACCTCACGCCAGACAAACAAAGGCAACTGACTGCTTACTTCAAACTGATGGCAACAAAAACCCAGTTATCTGCAAGACAAACTCTGCAGGCTTTCGGCTTCATGGCATCCTGCATCCTACTGGTTCCATATGTAAGACTGCATATGAGGAAACTTCAATGGTACCTGAAAAGTTTATGGAGTCAACATTGTCACAGTCTAGAAACAATGATTCCTCTCATTCTCTGCCTACAGCAAGAGTTTCTATGGTGGGCAAAGGCATGTCACCAAAACATGCGATGGGCCTTCACTCTACCCCTTGTCAGCCAAACCTTAACAATAGATGCATCAGATTATGCATGGGGGCCCACATGGCGGGAAGATGCATTCAGGGCATATGGACCCCAAACCAAATGCATCTACATATCAACCAAAAAGAGATGCTAACTTTTCAAAATGCCCTGACAGCCTTCAAGGACTTACTTCATCCAGGACAACTACTGATAAAGACGGACACCACCACGGTTATGTGGTATATAAACAAGCAGGGGGCACGCACTCCTACCCCCTTTTGCAGATTAGCCTTGGCACTGTGGGACACAGCTTTGACTTATCAAATACATCTTCAAGTTCAATTCCTTCCAGGAAAACAAAATACTCTGGCAGACTATTTAAGCAGAAACCTTATGGACCCTCACGAGTGGAAACTAGATCCACAAGTCATCAGCATGATAACAAAGAAATGGGGGAGCCCGGACATAGATCTAGTTGCCTCTCCTCAAAATTATCAATTGAAAAGATTCTGCACAAGGACTTATCACAGGCAAGCATGGAAAGTGGATGCCATACCCTTCAGTTGGAAAAACCTATTGGTTTACACATTTCCTCCTCTGCCTCTTTTTCCCAGGGTCCTACTAAAAGTCAGACAAGAGAAACCAAAGATGATACAAATTGCACCGGACTGGCCCTGCCAATAGTTCCTAAGGAACTTGTCTCAATACCCAACTTGGACCTTACCTCAAAGACCTCAACTACTGTCCCAGCAAAACAATCAGATCCTGCACAATCAAATCCAGACACTGAACCTGGCAGCATGGCTGATCATGTAGTTATACAAACAACCTCTCAGTAAAGCTGTGATGAATGTCATTTTGGAAGTCAGAAGGTCTAGTACTAGAAAATCTTATGCTGATAAATGGAAGATATTCTGTGCTTGGAATCAAGCACAAGGAACTGATACAGCAGAACCAAATATTCCTCAGATATTACAATACTTGACTGAGATGCTTGACAAAGTCCTATCTTTCTCATCAATTAAAATCCATGTCTCTGCCATTTCGGCTCATTACAATACAGAGCCACCAATCTTTTCTCATCCTTTACTCAAGCAGTATCTTAGAGGAGCCTCCTAGAAGATCTCCAATACCTGCATGGGACCTCAATTATGTGTGAAAAGCTCACCCTTCCTCCCTTTGAACCAGCTGCTTCTGCTGCTATTAAGTTCTTATCATGAAAACAGCTCTGCTCCTAGCAATTGCTTGAGCAAGAAGAGTTTCAGAGCTACAGGCCCTCATGGCTGTGGAGCCCTTTATCATATTTTACCCAGACAGGGTGTCTCTGAGGGCCAATCCTTCATTTATGCCTAAGCTGGTTTCCACTGTGGCTCTTAACCAAACTGTTTATCTGCCAACCTTTTATCCTAATCCGCAGAACAAGAGGGGAGAATTCTGCATTCCTTGGACATACACAGACAGCTAATATTCTACTTGAGCAGGACTAAAGCTCTAAGAAAAACTGAGCAATTACTAGTGACATATGCTGCAGGATCAGAAGGAAAGTGTATTTCAAAGTGGATAAGGCACTGCATTCATTTCTGCTACTTGCACCATGGAAAACCTGTGTCCAAGGGCATTAGGTCTCATTCCACCAGAGCTGCAGCTACTTCAAGCAGCCTTTCTCAGAGGAGTACCAACCAAAGACATTCTGGAGGCTGCTACTTGGAGTTCTGTTCACATCTTTACAAAGCATTATCATTTGCCTCTCTACTCTAAGTCCAGGGCAGGCTTTTCCACTGCAGTTCTGTAGGGTCTTATAGCCGCACCTAATGCTGTTTAGCTCCAACCTCCCATCCATTTCTTTCGGATTCTACCCAAATGTAATGACTGCAACAGTGAAACACGAACAACATAGTAAAGTTGTGTACACTTACCATAAATGTAGATGTTCGAGTGTATTCACTTTTGCAGTCCAGGTTACCCGGCCACCATCCCCCCTTTCATTTTGGAGTTTATCTTTCCTTCTCTGTCTTCTGCAACCTATGTGGTGTATTTGCTTGTAGATGAAAGTAAAGTTTGTATTGATGCATGTGTGTGTGTGTGTGTGTGTGTGTGTGTATATATATATATATATATATATATATATATATATATATATATATTTGTGTGTGTGTATATTTTTTTTTCCTACCTTTTTGGGGGCTCCTGACATCTGGAGCATGAAAAACTAAAGAAAATGGCGTCTGCTGCATGTTTTATACCCCTGACAACCTGACGTCATGGAAGGAGAGACAGCAACCAACTCAGGACCCAAGACTTTGGAATTCAGGCCGACTGCTGGCAACCTGCCAGCAGATTACCCAAATGTAATGACTGCAACAGTGAATACACTTGAACATCTACATTTATGGTAAGTGTACCCGACTGTACTTTACCTTACAGTCGGCGGTTTTCATGCAGGCTACCACTAGGTCTCTTAAAAGGAAGGAAAAAAGAAAGCATGTGTGTCCTGCTCCTGAAAGTACCCTGGACTGGCAGGCCATCAACTGAAGTCTGTTTAATGCCTTCATGGCCATACGGGACATCCACTATCCCTCCTGCCATCCTGAGCCCTAGCTTCTGACATCAGATCCCTCTCAGAGGGAAGAGGAGGAATTCTCAGATTCTTCTTCTTAATCCCTTTCATATACTTCAGTTACTATCCCCCCTGGGATATGGCTCCCTAGAGGAAAAATCCATTGACCTTGACTCCCCAGCAGAGGATCTGACCTTCGGGGAAACTATTACAAAAATGAAGTAACATTTCAAGTGGGAATCATCTGAGATGTCAGAGGTCCAAAAAAGGTTTTACGATCTCATTCAGATGGATTCCCCAACCCTTACTGCGGTTCCCCCCATTCTTCCTGCCTTCCTGGATGCCTTCTGTTCAGCATCCAAGAATTCAGACTCACAACCCCTTGCTCCACGCAGACCTGACAGGTTTTATAAAATTTCTGAGAATACAGAGTTCCTAATTAAGTGTCCTGCTGCAGACCCTGCCACAATTTCCATTTCAACTGATAAGGCCCTCAAAACTTTTGCTTACCTCCACCATTCTCCCTACTGACAAGGACAGCAAAACTGTGGAACTTGTGGGTAAGAAAATATACACTTCTACTACTCTGGCTTTCAGAGCTACTAATTACCAGACACACATGGCTAAATATTCCTTATCCGTTTTGGAGAAGATCTCCTAGGAATTGTCAGACTCCCCAGATTTTGCTGCCAAAGCTTCACTGCCTTCCCTAGTTGCTCTCACTTCTCAGGTTACCAGGCACTCTGTAAAGTGTATTTATGATGCTACTGAGGCCTCAGCCAGAGCATCACCATCTGCTTTGAGAAGTTACTCCTGGCTACGCCTACAAATCTCTACCAGATGACTTTAGAGCCACACTGGTTGATGCCCCTTGGGACAACACAGCCCTGTTTGGAACAAAAGTTGATGACCTGTTTAAGTCATTACAGCAATAGGGGAGAGAGATGCAGGATTTAAAACACCTGCTGATGTCTCCTATTCCAAAATTCCAAAAGAATTACCCAGCAAAATCACAATATGTTAGAAAACATTCTTGGCCTGCTGCTTCCACAAGGCCTAGAACATTTCCAGGAAGGAAACCACTCCTACCAGAGCACCCACGTCTTCTAGCCAGAAGCCACCCTTTCAAGACAGGGCAGGTAGTGTCTGACTACCTACCAAACTTAATAATCCCCTTCCCCATCTGTTCCCCTCTCGGAGTGCCTCTCTCACTGTCTCCAAGTGTGGACACATCACCTCAGACAAATGGGTCCTCTCTCTAATAGAGAATGACTAGTTCATGACCTGGCTCATGCCTCAAAAGAGCAAGGGTATCCCACAGCCACCAAAAGAACAGCTCCACCTATTGCAGCCAGTGGCTTAGGGCACCATTCAAACAGTACCACTGTCTGCAAAAGGAAGAGGCTTCTACTCCAGGATTTTTCTGGTTTTAAGAAAAGACAGCCCCTGCAGGCCAGTTCTCGACCTGTCATTACTCAGCCTCTTCCTTCAGGTCCCGTTTCAGGATGTTGACCTTATCAGCTCTCTCTCTGCTCCTCCCCCCTCCCGATGGTTCGTGGCCACCTTAGATATCAAGGATACCTACCTTCACATCCCTGTAAGGCCAAGTTTCAGCAAATATATGAAGTTCACTGTGGGTTTCTCTCAATTTCAATTCCCTGCCTTGCCCTTTGGGCTTTCCACTGTACCCAGAGTCTTTATCAAATGTCTGGCTCCAGTTATTGCCTTCTGCAGGATGAAATGAATCCAGATATTCCCCTACCTAGATGACTTGCTTATTCAGGCAAACTCCAAAGAGGCCCTCCAGCAACAGTTACAGATTGCCGTTACTCTCATACAGTCCCTGGGATTTCAAATCAGCTTCCCAAAATCCCATCGGGAACCTACTCAAGACATTGTCTTCTTGGGGTGCAGGATTCAGGCAGACATTATGAAAGCTTACTTCCCCCTACAAAAGGTGGAAAGCTTAAGACAACACCTACTTATGGTCCTCAACACCGCAGAATTAACCACAAGGCAGTACCTTGGCCTCCTGGGCTACATGGCAGCAACTGTCCCCATGCTATCGTTAGCAAGACTCCATGTGAGGAAATTGCAGTGGTACCTCAGGTCAGTTTGGACCCTGCTTCAAATAAGAAGTCCACTGGTGGTTGAAGCAGGTGAACCTCAACACAGGTTTTCAACCAGCTCAACCCAAACAGACCATGCACACAGATGCCTCAGACTTGGACTGCGGAGCAACTCTGGGGTACCTGAGAGTGCAAGGTGTGTGGCCAGAACCACACAGGAAAGAGCACATCAATATCCAATTGATGCAGGCAATATTATTGGCCGTGTGTGCCTTCCAAACCAACCTACAACATGGACCACAAAAAATCTTTGCAGACAGTACCACAGTGCTATGGTATCTCAACAGGTGAGGTGGGCGACAAAATCTTATTTGCTCTGTAGACTGGCTCTCTAGGTATGGGAACTGGCCATCTCCCTGGGAGTAACTTTGCAGGCAGTTTCCATTTCTTCACTACAGAATTCTCAGGCTGACTCCCTCAGCAGATCTGAAAAACAACCACAAATGGATGCTTCACAGGAACATCTTCCTGGACCTGGTCCCAGCGGTAGGGTGCACCTCAAATTTGCCTCCTCCATCAACAGGCAACTTCCATCCTTCTGCACCAGACTCCCACATTATCAGGCTGTGGCAGTAGATGCCTTCTCAATCTCCTGGAAGAGGATGTTCCTCTATGCATCCCCCCCCCCTTTCCCACTTGTTCAGATGGTTGTGACGAAGATTCAGCAGGACAGACCTAAAATCTTGCTGATGACTCCCTATTGGCCAAGACAGCATTGGTTCCACATACTCTTAAAGCTATCCAAGGGCAATCACCAAAAATTACCTCCCAGAATGGACTTTGTCACACAGCACATGGGATCCCAAATACACCCACATTGGCAATCTCTGCACCTCACCCTGTGGGTGATAGGATTCTGATCCCTTTCAGACACCTTTACAGTGCGGACGTGCTCACTATCCTGCAGGAGGCCAGGAAACCAAATACATAGACATCTTACCCATCAAAGTGGAAGAGATTTTCGATGTGATGTCTCAAAAGGCAGATGTCCTTCAAGGATGCATCTGCAGTCTTTACAAATGGGTTGTCCTGTCGTCAGGCAGCCCTTCGGTCGGCCGGATTCCAAAGTCTGGGTCCGGCTTCGGCTGGTGTCGCACTTCACCCGACGTCATTGCGGCAGTCATTCGGGTATAAAGGCATCAGCCGACGCCATTTTCCTCAGTCTTTCTTGCCGCGTGGCGCCCGAAGCAGAAGCTGTTCGCAAGTGCCGGTCGGTCAGATCCAGAGATTACTACTACCGAATACTACTTCGAAGACTTCTATAAAGCTAAGTACCCGTTGGGGACTCTTTCTTGCCTCAGCCGATGTCAGAGAAAGTTAATAACTGTTTATCTTGTGGGAAACAAATACCTCATAAAGATTTCCACTCCTATTGCATACATTGTTTAGGCCCAGACCACGACGTAGCAGCTTGTCTAGCCTGTGCTTCTTTTAACCGACGGATGCTTAGATGTCGCCGGACTTTGCTGAACAGATTTTCGCCCGATTTTGCCTACATTATGCCGCCGGATCCTCCGACTACGCAAATAACCAAAAACAAAGAAAAGGACCGACACTCGCGGTCCGCGGTTTCGGCCGAAACCGCGGTTAAGCAAACCACGAGTGTCTCGGTTTTGGCCGAAACCGAGCAAGCGGTTCTTTCTTCAGCCGATAACTTGCTTTCTACCGAGGCCTCTTCTAACCTGGTAGAAACGGCTTCTGAAATCCAACCTTCTGTTGCGATTTCACAGGATTTATCAGACACCATTCCCCTAGATATTTCTACCCCTGCACATGGAGCTGCTAGGCCTCCTCCAGCTATGTCTATTAAGGCCTTTGCCAGGGCTAAAGCAGCCAAAGCATCAAAACCTGTGCCTGCCAAGCCCCCCTCTCACAGGCCCAGCACCAGCTCCCATATGCTTTCTTTGGCAGAGGATCTCATCTCTTTAATTGTGGAGCCCAGCCTCATCCAGACAGGGCCTCTCTCCCTCCTCCAGAAAAGAGGCCTAGAGCAGAGCCCCCTGAGCCAGTAGCCACAGATGATTCCTCTGATGACTCAGAACATACAGACCCTCCTGAGGCTTCTTATTCTCCTTACGAAGACTCTGATGCTGAGGAGTCCATCCCTTCAGCCTCTCCTCCTGAGGAATTTTCCTTTGGGGAAACCTTGCATGCTATGAGGGAACAATTTCAGTGGCAGGGCCAGGATTTCTCAGACTCTAGAAAAAGGCTTAGGACCTTTCTACATTTGCCACAGCACAGGCCTTTAGCTATACCTCCAGTTCTACCTGTTGTTGATGATGCATTTAATGATGCTTGCACTGCTCCTGATACTTTACCTCCGGCTCCTGCTAAGCCCGATAGGTACTACAGGGTCCCGGACACTCATCACCACTTATATAAGGCTCCTTTAGATCCAGAGACTATCTCCCAGGGCCCTAAAGCTGTAGCAGCTACTTCTTCTAAAAACCCTCCCTCTGAAAGGGAATCCAGGTCCTTAGAGAGATGGGGTAAAAAAGTTTACACCTCTGCTACTTTGTCAGCTAGAGCTTTGAACTGCCAATTTCATATGATTCAATATCAAGAGTTTATGCTTGACCAGTTGACTAAAAAGCTGTCCTCTGAAGAATCTTTAGATAAAAAGTATGTTCAAGAAATGTTACATAACATACAGCAGGTTAGTAACCATTCTTTAAAATGTGGCTATGATGCACTGGAGGCTTCCTTTAGATCAGCCATGACTGGCACAGTTATCAGGAGACATGCATGGTTGAAAGAACAGGCATTACCAGACCATGTCAAATCTAAGCTTTTGGATGCACCTATGGACAAGGTCAATTTATTTGGTGCCCCCGCACAGCAGGTACTAAAAAAGATGGAAGAGAAAGCAAAATCTGTGCAAACAGTGAAAGATTTCTTACAAGTTCAACCTCCAAGGTTTAGCAGGAACTGGCCCTCCAAGAATTGGTCCTTTCCGGACTCCTCTAAGTCACAAAGAGGCAGGAATAGGCACTCTAGAGGCAGGAACCAATCCAGGGGTGCCTACAGGGGTCGCCAGTGGCAGGGTAACAACCAACGAGGCACGGATACAGCCACCACCACTACAACAACTCAATCACAGTGACTTGGCGGTGGCACCACCTACCAGGGAACAACTAGAAGCACCCTTAGGCGGAAAGCTAACATTATTTTCAAGAAACTGGCACTGCATTACAAGAGAAAAATGGATTTTGCAGACTATAGACAAAGGTTACAGGTTCCATTTTCATACACTACCAGGAAAGAGAGGAATGCCAAACCTACCACCTTCTCAAAGGGCAGAAGCTCTAAAACAAATATCTCAATTATTAAGAATGAGAGCTGTGGAAAAGGTACCATTTACGGAGCAAGGGAAGGGATTTTACTCCAGACTCTTCCTGGTACCAAGAAAGGAAAACAAATGGAGGCCTATTCTAGACCTGTCCGCTTTAAACACATTCCTCATTGTTCCAAAATTCAAAATGCTGACCCTACAGCAGCTTCTTCCCATGCTGGGCAAGGAGTCTTGGCTGGTAACTCTAGATCTCAAGGAGGCATACCTGCACGTCCCCATAAGACCAATTTGCAGAAGATACCTCAGATTTCTTGCAGGATCAGAGCATTATCAATTCTCAGCATTGCCCTTTGGCTTATCTACTGCGCCCAGAGTGTTCACGAAATGCCTGGCATCAGTAATCGCTTATTGCAGACTTCAGGGAATTCAAATCTACCCCTACCTGGACGACTGCCTGATACAAGCGGACAACAAAAACAAACTAACAAGACTTACAGAGAGTCATCTACCTGCTGCAAGCCCTGGGATATACAGTCAATACAAAAAAGTCAAGGCTGATTCCATCCCAAAGAATAACCTTTCTGGGTGCAGAGTTGGACACATCAAAACAAATGGCATTTCTAACTGCAGAAAAGAAAGAGCAACTTCCTCTCTACTTCTTGGCATTAACAAAGCAGAGCCATCTAACTGCAAGAAAAGTGCTACAAGCTCTAGGCTTCATGGCATCCTGCATAATACTGGTCCCTCATGCCAGGCTGCATATGAGAAAGCTACAGTGGTACCTAAAGAATTTGTGGTCTCAGCACAAGCACAGCCTAGAAACCAAAATTCCAATGATCCCATGCCTGAAGCAGGAGTTCTTATGGTGGGCTCAGGCCTGTCAATCGAACACAGGACTGCCCTTCTGCAAAAGTCAACCAAGACAAACCATCACGACAGATGCCTCAGACCTCGGTTGGGGGCACACATGATGGGCAAGTGCATTCAAGGCCTATGGACTCAAGACCAGCTGCATCTGCACATAAATCTAAAAGAAATGATGGCAGTAAAATTGGCAATCCAGGCATTCAGACCTTTTCTCCAAGAAGGCCAGTTGATGATAAGGACAGACAACACCACAGTTATGTGGTACATCAACAAACAGGAGGCACACACTCATACCCTCTATGCCGGCTGGCACTGGACCTATGGGATGTGGCTCTGAGCTACAACATTCAGTTACAGGCAATTTATGTACCAGGGAAGGAAAACATTCTAGCAGACATATTAAGCAGAACTACAACAGATGCCCACGAATGGATGCTGCATCCGACATCTTCAAAACCATCACAAGAGAATGGGGATTACCACAAATAGACTTGTTTGCATCCCCATTCAATCACCAGTTGAAGAAATTCTGCACAAGGACGTACCACCCACTTGCTTGGAAGGTGGACTCCCTATCCTTCAGTTGGAAAAGCCTGACAGCATACGCATTCCCACCACTTCCTTTGATGCACAAGGTGCTTCTCAAGATCAAAGAGGAACGTCCGAGGATCATTCTGATAGCCCCAGACTGGCCAAGACAGCATTGGTATCCACTGCTGAGGAGCATGTCCCGGGAACAAATTTGGACACTGCCCCTGATCCCATTACTGCTGACACAGAACAACTACAACATCCTGCATCCAAACCTAAAAACTCTGCAGCTAACTGCCTGGAACATTACATAACAACAATTAACCCAAATTTATCCCAAAGGGTTAAAGACATAATCCTGGAGGCTCGTAGACCTTCAACAAGAAAGAATTATGCAGCAAAATGGAAAAGATATCTCATCTGGAGTACTGCAAACGGGCAAGATGTGACACTGGTGAACATAGCCAACATCCTGGAGTACTTGGCGGAGCTCTTTCATACAGGCCTGTCCTATTCCTCCATCAAGATACATGCATCAGCTATTTCAGCAGAATACAGCTTGGATCCTCCTGTCTTCTCATCCTCTGCTCAGACAGTTTCTGAGAGGAATTAAAATGTAAAACCTCCCAGGAAACCTCCATTGCCAGCATGGGACTTGAACTTTGTGCTAGAAAAACTGACTCTACCTCCTTTCGAACCAGCAGCTACAGCAGAATTGCAGTACTTATCCTGGAAGACTGCTTTCCTGCTGGCAATAACTTCAGCAAGAAGGGTCTCTGAACTACAGGCATTAATGGCAGTACAACCCTTCCTGATCTTCCATCAAGATAGAGTGTCCTTGAGAACAAATCCTACATTTATGCCTAAGGTGGTATCCAGGGTCTCTTTAAATCAGGCTATCCACCTTCCTACATTCTTCCCCAATCCACAGAACAGGGGAGAAAAGCTCTTGCATACCTTGGATGTACACAGACAATTACACTACTACCTGGACAGGACAAAAAGCAATAGAAAAACTGACCAGCTTCTGGTAGCATATGCAACAGGAAAGGAAGGAAAACCAATTTCTAAACAGACAATCTCCAAATGGATAGGAAATTGCATTAGATTTTGTTACTCCTACCATGGAAAGAAAACTCCAGAGAACATCAGGCCTCACTCCACAAGGGCTACAGCCACTACCACAGCTTTCTTACGAGGAGTGGCTACCAAGGACATTATAGAGGCTGCTACTTGGACCTCCGTGCATACATTTGCCAAGCATTATAATTTACCTCTATACTCTAAATCCCGTGCTGGTTTTGCCACTGCTGTTTTGCAAGGGATGCTGACTACACCATAATCTATTCTCTTTTCCTCCTCCCCTAGTCTAGCTATGGTATTCTACCCATTTGTAAAGACCGCAGATGCATCCTTGAAGGACATAGTACAGTTTTGTACCTACCATAAATGTAGATGTCCGAGAGGAATGCATCTGCAGTCAGGATTACCCACCCTCCTTCCCCTCTGAGGTACTCCTAGGGTACTTGCCAATCTTCAGCTAGCTTGGGGGGATCTATTATGGTGTATTTGTTTGTATATATGTACATACATGCTTATTTTGTGTGTTTGCTCTCTACTATTTGGAAACTTTGGCATTTATCCAAATTTAGCCATCCAAGAGGGCACCTGGCATCTGGGGCAAGAAACACTGAGGAAAATGGCGTCGGCTGATGCCTTTATACCCGAATGACTGACGCAATGACGTCGGGTGAAGTGCGACACCAGCCGAAGCCGGACCCAGACTTTGGAATCCGGCCGACCGAAGGGCTGCCTGACGACAGGACAACCCATTTGTAAAGACTGCAGATGCATTCCTCTCGGACATCTACATTTATGGTAGGTACAAAACTGTACTTTGTACCCACTGCAACGCGAGACTGGCAGTAGTCACGGCTCACCTGAGATGTCAAGAATTCCAGGTTTTTCCTTATCTGGATGACAGGCTCCTCACTGCTACCACCAGGCAACAACTTATAGAAGCAGGAGATTACACCATTACATCCTGTGCTCAACTAGGCATCATAATAAACTTCGAAAAATCTGCCTTGTTGCCCTGTCAGTCTATTACATACATAGGAGCAGAGCTAAACACAAGAAAAATGATTGTAAAATTGCATCAGGAAAGAGTTTCCATTATTCGAAAACAAGTGTCGCTTCTCCTGAGCAGCAAAAGAATTCAAGTCAGATATGTTCTTCAAGTTCTAGTGTCCATGGCAGCAGCCATTCTTCTAGTTCCCTTAGCACGCTTTCACATGAGAATCCTTCAGAGGCTTCTTTTCACACAGTGGTCCTTCCAGGAATTACCCATGTCTCTCACATGATGCTAATTACGGAATTGTGCAAAAGACACCTTTCCTGGTGGATGGTCTCCCCACTAGTTTCTCAGGGCAGACCTTTCATGGCACCCCATCCTGTTGTCACAGTGACCACGGACACTTCCCTTATAGGGTTGGGGGGCATTATCTAGAGAAGACCGTCCAAGGCACTTGGCACCCTCATGAGTACCACTTGCACATCAACATCCTGGAGATGAGAGCAGTGCTCCTAGCGTTGCAAGCTCTTCAAGACTCTCTCCCTGCCGGGACTATTGCAATATAGACGGACAATATGTCAGTGCTTTGGTACATCAACAAACAAGGCGAGATCAAGTCTTACCCCTTGTGCCGAGAGGCCCTCAGACTGTGGCAATGGGTGATTTCCTCCGACCGTTTTCTGATAGCAACGCATATCCCTGGAACATCCAGTGTAATAGCAGACAGGCTCAGCAAGGCTATCCCATGCCTCACGAGTGGTCTCTGAAACAGGAAATTGTGCATCTTATTTTCCACAAACGGGGCCAGCCTTGCTGCGATCTCTTTGCCTCTCCCCTCAACAATAAATGGAGCAGCTACTTCTCCCTTGTTTCTCCTCCGGGTCAGACACCCAGGGACGCTCTAGTCCACGATTGGCCTCAGGGACTCCTTTACGCATTTCCACCCTTCCCTGTAATTCCAAAAGTCATTCAGAAAGCAAAATTGTTGGGTTGCAAAATGATCCTCATTGCCCCCTATTGGCCTCGACAGATTTGGTTTCCTTTCCTTCAACCCCACCTTCTAGCTCAGCCTTGGATTCTGGACCCAGTACCGGACCTCTTGATTCATTAATCAGGCAGGCCACATCAATCCCTCCAATCTCTCAAGCTCACAGCTTGGTTATTCCACTTCCAGTCCTAGCCAGGATCCCCAGTATTTCCCCAGCATTGTGTGAGATTATTATTTCCTCCCATAAGGCAAATACAAGGAAAGTCTGTGCAGGCAAATGGAAAAGGTTCCCTTACTGGGCAGATTCCAGGAATTTAGATCCTTTTACAGCTCCTGTACATGAGATCTTGTATTTCCTAGCAGAACTGTTTCAATCTGCTGCTACCATCAGAGTACAACTAGCTGCCATTTCAAATTTTCATGTCGAGAATACCAGCCGAGTTGGATCAGTTTATTGGATCCGAACCCATACGTTGAGGAAGAATGAATATGGACAGCACAGATGGAACATTATGTTAAGTGCATAACTTCTTTTTCTATTTTTATTCCTTGGCATTTTTCTTGGTGATGGAATAATTATATTCAAGACTGGAGTCATAAGTGCATCTGTCAGAAGCCCAGAGAGTTCCAGCATGTCTTTCTGCATGTTCTTCAGAGTCCTGTGCCCCAGGTCATTCATTCCTGCATGTACCGGTGTTTTGAGGGCCTCTGTAATGTCGGATGTTGGAATTTAAAAGCCAGCTGATAGTAACCCTATCCTTGTCCATCATGGTAAGCGGGGACTCTGTATACCTATTAAGTAAATTACCAATTAATAAAACAGAGGGCAGTGGTAATGCTGTCTGGATAAAGCAGTGGTCCAACAAAACTTGTAATTCAGTGATTCCTAGCTAGACAGAAATCAGAGCAAGGCAAGTGTAGATGAGGAAATTAGTACTGCCCTGTGCTCAGTTGAGCAACTGTTAAGCAAAGAAACAGTTGACAGTTTGGGAGAGCTGAATTAAGTGAAAAATATGCAGGCAGTTACTACCTACTGTTTAATTACACTGGCACTGCACAGAGCCCAGCTCAGTCCATGATCATGCTGTGTAAGTAGCACTTTCAGAAAAGAAAGAAAGCCAGCATAGTTAAGCACCAATTCTCAAGCTAAGAGGCTATGACTAGTGAACCCTTTTGATGGAACATGCAATCTGACTCTGGCTGGTTTTAAGGTTATGACATATTTAGTAAAATGTGGGTTTTCTGCAGTCAGCCATAGACATAGTAGGTATTCAGGCATTTAAAGATTGAGAATCCAGTTTTTATAAAATATTTTAGGCTATTTACTTACGAGCCTTGTTTTAATCTATCTTTTAAGCGTGTGGGAAGGGGAGCACAGAGAACGCATGTCACCACAATCTGTGTCACTGGACCTTGGAAAAATGGTGGTGTTGTTTGGTCTCTCCTCAGATGTCCTTCAAGAATGCAACTGCAGTCATAATATATGGGTTGTCCTGCCTCAGGCAGCCCTCGGTCGGCCGGATTCCAAAGTCTGGGTCCGACGTCTGCTGATGTCGCATTTCTCTCCGACGTCAGGGCGGCTGGAGTATATAAGCATCAGCCGACGCCATCTTCTTCAGGCTTTCTTGCCACGCGGTGCCCGAAGCAGAAGCAGTTCGCAAGTGCCGGTCGGTCAGCTCCTGTATTCTTCGAAACCGAAGTCATCAAAAAAGCTAAGTACCCCGTTGGGGACCTTTTCTTGCCTCAGCCGATGTCAGAAATTACTGAAAAAGTAAATAATTGTTTGTCTTGTGGTAAACAAATACCTCATAAGGATTTCCACTCTTACTGCCTCCCTTGCCTTGGCCCAGACCACGACGTCTCGGCCTGTGTCGCCTGTGCTCGCTTCAATAAGCGCACTCTCAGGCGCCGGGCGGAGTTCGCAGAAGACTTCTTTGGCGACAAATTACATTATACAATGCCGTCGGAACAACCGACAACGCAGACTCCTAAGAAACGAAAAGACTGGGACCGACATCCTCGGCCCACGTCTTCCACCGACACCACGACTAAACTAACCGCGAGTGCCCCGGTTCCCTCTGAGTCGGTTATTCCACCGCTCCAAACCGAAGACACCGCTTTACCGATACCTCCGATACCGGAGACCATTCCGACGCCAGTTATTGATTTTCCTCCGGATACCGAAACCGAGGAAATGCCCGAGACCATTGCTGTTGATAAGGTCACTCCTGCACGTGGAGCAGCTAGGCCTCCCATGTCCATGTCTATCAAGGCCTACACACGTGCTAAGGCAGCCAGCAAGTCCAAGCATCTTACTGCTAAAGCCCTACCTCAGCCTACTCCTGAAACACAAATCATGTCTATGGCAGCAGATTTAATTTCCCTGATCAGAGGTTCCCAGGCCCATCCTGGGAGAGGATCCCAGCCTCCTCCTGACAAAAGGCCCAGGGTTGAACCCTCTGACCCTCTTCCTTCAGATGAAGATTCTGAGGAATCTGTTCGCTCTGAAAGCCAGGAAGAGCCCTTCCAGACCTATGAGGATTCAGATGCAGAGGACTCCATTCCCTCAGCCTCCCCTCCTGAGGATATTTCTTTTGGGGAAGTTCTGCATTCCATGAGGGAGCATTTCAAGTGGCAAGGCCAGGAATATTCTGATTCCAGAAAGCGCTTTCGAACCTTCCTTAAAAAGCCCCAGCACAGACCCTTAGCTATACCTCCTGTGCTTGATGTTTTGGATGATTTGTATTCTGACTCCAGTGTCACCCCTGATACTCTTCCTCCTGCCCCTGCCAAGCCTGACAGATACTATAGGGTTCCAGAAACCCATTCTCATTTCTTTAAGGCCCATGCTGTTGATTTAGAAACGATTTCCCAGGGGCCTAAAGGGGTTTCAGCTACCACCTCCAAAAATCCTTTGCCTTCTAACAGGGAAGCAAGGTCCTTAGAGATGGGGAAGAAGGTTTACACCTCCACTACTTTATCTATGAGAGCTCTCAATTGTCTCTTTCACATGATGTTCTTCGTCTTCCCTTGCTGCAGTCCTGACAATTGGGTATAGTCCGCCCCAGTCGATACCAGAGTATAAGGAATGACCTTTGCCGCATGGTCCGATGCAGAAGCAATTTTATGCAGGTTGGCGTTCTTTCGAAAACTGAGTTTCAGACCGAATACAGAGTTGGGAACATTTTGGTTTTTCTTGCCTCAGTATTTAACGGATGTCAGAAAAAGTGAATAACTGTATTTTGTGGGAAGCAGATACCGTAGGGGATTCATACATTGTGTATACCTTGTTTAGGGCCTGAGCACGACGTTGTTGGTTGCGCTCTTGTGCTAGATTTAACAAGCACTATTAAGAGGAGGCTTGATTGTGCTAGGTTAGTGTTTGGGAAGCGTTACAATTATACTTCGGATGCTCCGGCGCCTGCTTCATCTAAGAAGCGCAAGGACAAAACAGTGAAGTCTAGGGTGAGGAACCGGCAGTCCCGGACGCGGTCCTTTAGAAGGCTCAGGGAGCCAGAGGTTTTGCCAGGAGTCTCTATGGAGTCTCAGGCAGATACTTTACTGTTACAGGATGTGCCCTCTCAGGAGGTAGGCCAGGCTGAGGGGCTTCTCAGGTAACTGTTCTTCCCTCTCTTCCCAAGGTAGTTAGGGCCTCTCCTTCTGTTGCCAAAGCTTCTTTTAGAGGAAGGCCAAGTTCAGCTTCTGTAGGGCTTCTCCTAGCATTTCGGCTCTGTGCCTAAGAAACATATGCTTAAAATGGCAGAAGATTTGATTACTCTGATTAGAGGTTCTATGCCCCCACCTGATAAGAGGCCTAGGGTGGAACAGGAGTTTGATAGTTTTGAACAGTGTTCACAGGCTTCAGAGTCTTCTGTGGAAGACTTGCCAGAGTTTCCTACTTATTCTGATTCTGATGTGGATGATTCCACTCCTTCAGCTTCTCCTCCTGAGGATTTTTCATTTTCAGAGACTCTTCACTCCATGAGGGAGCACTTTAAATGGGAAGGCCAAGATTACTCTGACTCCAGAAAAGGCTTAGGGAATTCTTGTTTTGCCCCAGCATAGGCCCTTAGCTATTCCTCCTGTGTTGAATGTGGTGGAGGATGTTTTGCAGAGGCTTCTCTGAACCCTGATTCCTTGCCTCCTGCTCCTGTTAAGCCTGATAGGTATTATAGGGTGCCCGAAGCTCATAAGTATTTGTTTAAGAGTCCCAGGGGACCCAGAAACTGTTTCTCAGGGGCCTAAAGGTGTTAAAGCTTCTGTGGTTAAAAATCCTGTACCCTCTGATAAAGAGGCAAGGGCTTTGGATAGGTGGGGTAAGAAAGTATATACTTCTTCCACTCTAGCCATGAGGGCGTTGAATTGTCAATTTCATATGCTGAAATATCAGAATTATCTCCTTTCACAATTGAAATCTAAGGTGGATGCTTTGGCGGAAGGTATTGAGTGTAAAGAATTGCTGGATTTGGTTCATGTGTCTGAACAAGTGGGTAAGCATTCTTTGCAATGTGGTTTTGATGCTGTTCAGGCCTCCTCGAGGGTGGCTGCTACTAGTTCTGTTCTTCGCAGACATGCATGGTTGAAGGATCAGAATTTAGCTGAGCATGTTAAGACCAGGATTTTGGATGCTCCTTTACAGTCTGATGTGTTGTTTGGACCGCCTGTGGAAGCAGTTTTAAAGAAAATGGAGGACAAAGCTAAGTCTTTGCAGGTGCAGCCTCCGAAGTTTAGTAGAAATTGGCCTGCTAAGGGGTGGACATATCCTGCTTATGGTTCCCAGTCTAGGGGTAGGTCTAGACGTGGTAGGGGCAGGGCTCAAGGTTCGTTTAGGCCTAGATCAGACAGTTCACCTGCTCAGACTTCTGGTGAGGGCAGGGGTCAGTCCTTTCGTAAGCAGAACCAATGACCTGCCTTTTCAGCTGCCAGTGGACTCTCGTCTGGCAGCTCCTTTGGGAGGAAGATTGTCTCTTTTCAAAGAAAATTGGGATTTAATCACTCAAGACAGATGGGTGCTGGATATCATTCATCACGGGTACAGATTTTATTTCCACACTATGCCCCCTTTCAAAGGCATGCCAGATGTTCCTCCTCCACAAAGAAAAGAGGCTCACAAGCAAGTTTCTCAGTTACTCCAGATAGGCTATTCAGCCAGTCCCTGTGTCAGAAAGGGGCTTGGTTTATTCTCGCCTGTTCCTAGTACCAAAGAAGGGGAACACGTGGAGACCAATTTTGGATTTATCTATCCTCAACACTTATCTGGACATTCCCAAGTTCAAGATGTTGACGTTACAGCAACTGTTACCTCTGCTGGGCAAGGATCACTGGATGGTAACTTTGGATCTCAAGGAAGCTTACCTTCATGTGCCCATAAGGCTAAGTTGCAGAAAGTATCTGCGGTTTTCAACTGGAGATTTTCATTATCAGTTCTCTGCATTGCCCTTTGGCTTATCTACTGCCAGAGTATTCACAAAGGTTCTGGCTCCAGTGATAGCTTACTTCAGGCTTCAAGGCATTCAAATTTATCCTTACTTGGACGACTGCCTGCTTCTGGCTCAAGAAAAGGAACACCTTCTACAGCATCTGGAATATGTCATAGCAGTGCTAAGATGCCTAGGGTATTCTGTGAACGAAATAAAGTCCAGTCTAGTACCCTCTCAAGACATGTGCTTTCTGGGTGTGAGACTGAATACAGCAGCCCAGATGGCCTTTTAACCCCGGACAAACAAAAGAGTCTGTCACTTTACTTCCATCAACTATCTCATCAGTCCGTGCTGACTGCAAGGACAGTCCTTCAAGCATTAGGGTTCATGGCATCTTGTATTCTGGTGCTTCCCAATGCCAAACTGCATATGAGGAAGCTGCAATGGTATCTCAGAAATGTATGGACACAGCACTGCCAAGATTTGGACACTGTCATTCAAATAATACCTTGCCTTCAAAAGGAATTCTTGTGGTGGGCTCAGGAATGTCACCTAAACAAGGGACTCTCTGTGACCCGGACAGAGGCGAGTCAGATTTTAACGACAGATGCCTCGGACACTGCTTGGGGAGCTCATCTAAATGGAAAGTGGATACAAGACAAGTGGCCTGCCAGACTACAGCATCTACATATCAACATGAAGGAGATGTTAGCAGTCCAGTTTGCATTGATGGCGTTCAAGGAGTTACTTCTTCCAGGGCAGGTGTTGATTCTGACAGACAACACAACTGTCATGTGGTACATCAACAAGCAAGGGGAACACATTCTTATCCTCTATGCAGGCAAGCAATGATTTTATGGGAGACTGCTAAGCCTGCAACTGACTCTTCAGGTAAGGTTTCTGCCAGGAGCACAGAACTCCTAGCAGATGTATTAAGCAGACAAATCATGGATCCCCACGAGTGGAAACTGGATCTTCATGTATTTCAGAAATTGACAGTGTCATGGGGAACTCCAGACATAGATCTGTTCGCTTCTCCACTAAACCACCAGCTGCCAAAGTATTGCACAAAGGGGTTTCATCACACAGCTTGGAAAGTGGATGCTCTGTCTTTCAGTTGGAAAAACCTTCATGTCTATGCCTTTCCACCTCTACCTCTTCTTCCAAAGGTATTACTAAAGGTCAGACAGGACAGGCCAAGGATGATTTTGATAGCTCCAGATTGGCCTCGGCAACACTGGTACCCACTTCTAAGGAGTCTTGTAAAGAAGCCTCCATGGCCTTTACCTCTGATTCCTCATCTGTTATCTCAGAAGGACGGTCATCTGCTCAATGTCAAGCTTCAATCTCTTCATCTCACAGCTTGGCATATTCTGTGTTGAAGCATGGTAGGTCTCAGCTTCCTCAACAAGTTTTAAATGTGATTATGGAAGCTAGAAGGCCTAGTACTAGGAGAGTGTACATGAAAAATGGAAGAGATTTTATTTTGGAGTACAGCAAAGAATTTGGAGATTTCAGAGCCTAATTTGAGTGTGGCTCTTCAATATCTTACTGAATTATTGGACAAAGGTTTGTCTTTCTCTTCCATAAAGATTCATGCTGCAGCAATTTCAGCTCACTATGATTGTGACCCACCTTTGTTTTCATCCTTTGTTCAAGCAGTTTCTTAGAGGGGCAAAGAATATAAGACCCCCACGTGGAGCTCCTACTCCTGCTTGGGATCTCAATTTTGTGTTGGAAAAACTTACTCTACAACCTTTTGAGCCTGCAGCTACTGCTGAATTGAAATATTTGTCATGGAAGACTGCTTTTCTGTTGGCTATTACTTCTGCAAGAAGGGTGTCTGAGTTGCAGGCCCTTATGGCAGTAGAGCCCTTTTGATTTTCCATAAGGACAGGGTATCATTACGTACTAATCCTTCCTTTATGCCTAAGGTGGTTTCTAGTGTGGCTTTAAACCAAACTATTCATTTGCCTACTTTTGCAGATCCTCAAAATAAAGGGGAAAAGATTTTGCACACTTTAGATGTACACAGGCAATTGCTATTATTTGAGCAGGACTAAAGATTTTAGGCAGTCTCAGCAGTTACTTGTTTCTTTTGCTTTAAGTTCACAGGGCAAGCCTGTGTCAAAACAAACTATTTCTAGGTGGATTGGCTTTTGCATTGCATTTTGTTATTCCCATCATGGCAAAGAGGTTCCAGCTGGGATTAGGCCTCATTCCACTAGTGCTACTGTCACTTCAACAGCATTTCTAAGGGGTGGCAACTAAGGATATTCTGGAGGCAGCTACTTGGAGTTCAGTGCATACTTTCTCTAGGCATTATCACCTGCCTATATACTCTAAGACTAGAGCTGGTTTTGCCACAGCTGTTTTACAAGGCATGTTGTCAGCTCCTGCTACTTTATAATTTGCCAGCCTCCTTACCTCTGCTTTGGGATTCTACCCAATTGTCAGGACTGCAGCAAGGGAAGACGAAGAACATAGTACAGTTTTGTACCTACCATAAATGTAGATGTTCGAGGATTCCCTTGCTGCAGTCCACCCTCCCTCCTTCCCTCTGTGTTTCAGGGTGGTTGTGTAGGTGAGTTTACATGCTTATATTTTTGTATATATATTACTGTATATATTGTACATGTTTTTGGTGCAGGTTGTTTTGGGACTTGTCTTTTTGGGTCTTCTGACATCTGGGGCAAGAAAAGACTGAGGAAATGACGTCGGTCATGCGCATTAGTACCCTGACGTACTGACGTCAGTCTAAGGCGCCATGACCGACGTCAGCCTTATACTCTGGTATTCGGGCCGACTGGGACGCGGACTATACCCAATTGTCAGGACTGCAGCAAGGGAATCCTCGAACATCTACATTTATGGTAGGTACAAAACTGTACTTTTCAATATCAGGATTTCCTGTTAGATGATTTACAGAAAACATTGGCCTCCCCTGAACCCTTAGATAGGAAGTCTTTGCAGGAGACTGTGCATAATGCTCAGCAGGTTAACAATCACTTTCTACAGTGTGGATATGATGCATTGGAGGCTTCATGTAGGGCAGCTATGACAGGGGCGGTCATTCGCAGACATGCATGGTTGAAAGAACAACCCTTACCAGATCATGTTAAGGCAAAACTTCTTGACACACCCTTGGAAAAGAACAAGCTTTTTGGTGCTAATGCTAAAGATGTGTTAAAGTCCATTGAGGAAAAAGCCAAGTCAGTTCAGACAGTAAAAGATTTCCTTCAGGTTCAGCCGCCCCGATTCAGCAGGAACTGGCCTTCTAAAAACTGGTCCTTTCCTAATCCTGAAAGATCACAAAGGGGCAAAAACAGGCGTGGCGAGGAAGAGGCCAATACAGAGGATCCTACAGGGGCGACAATGGCAACCAACAAACCAAAGAAGTGACACAGGGGTTTCTCCTGCCCCGCAGGGACAATCTCAATGACTTTCCTCTAGTTCCGCTAACCAAGGAGCAAACAGAGCCTCCTTTGGGCGGAAAGTTATCTCTGTTTTCAAAAAATTGGCACAAACTAACAACAGACAAATGGATTTTGGACATTATAGACCACGGTTACAGGTTCCACTTCCACACTTTGCCAAGAAAACAAGGCATGCCAAACCTTCCACAAAATCAGAGGGCAGAGGCTATAAAGCAAATTTCTCTGCTTGTACAGATCAAAGCAATAGAAAAAGTTCCACAACAAGAACAAGGCCAGGGGTTTTATTCAAGACTGTTCCTTGTTCCAAGAAAAGAAAGTCAATGGAGACCAATACTGGACTTGTCCGCTTTAAACACTTTCCTCATAGTACCAAAGTTCAAAATGCTGACTCTACAGCAACTCCTTCCCATGCTGGGCAAGGGGTGTCTTGGCTGATTACTCTGGACCTCAAGGAGGCATACCTGCATGTCCCTATCAGACACAGCTGCAGAAGATACCTCAGATTTCTTGCAGGGCCAGAGCATTATCAATTCTCAGCATTGCCATTTGGCTTATCTACTGCACCCAGAGTATTCACGAAATGCCTGGCATCAGTAATTGCTCATTGCAGGCTCCAGGGGATTCAAATCTACCCGTACCTGGACGATTGCCTCATACAAGCGGACAACAAACTAACTTTGACAAAAAACTTGAATTATGTCATACACTTGCTACAGGCTCTGGGATACACAGTCAACTTTCAAAAGTCAAGACCTCAGCCATCCCAGCAAATAACCTTCTTAGGAGCCAAACTAGACACAGCCTCTCAAATGGCTTACCTGACAAAAGACAAGCAAAAGAAGTTAACTCATTACTTCAAAAGTTTAGCAAAGCTCACCCAAATGACTGCAAGGAGTTTCCTACAGGCCCTGGGTTACATTGCATCCTGCATCCTCCTGGTCCCACTAGCAAGACTACACGAGAAAGCTTCAGTGGTACTTAAAAAGCTTATGGTCTCAACACAGCAACAACCTAGAAGCAAATATCCCACTCATTCCATGTCTTCAAAAGGAATTTCTATGGTGGGCCTCAGCAAGCCAGTCAAACATAGGTATGTCATTCAAAAAGCCTCAGATAACACAGACCATGACCACAGACGCCTCAGACCTTGGATGGGGGGCGCACATGGAAGGCAGATGTATTCAAGGACAATGGTCTCCAAAGGAAACACATCTGCATATCAATCAAAAAGAAATGTTAGCAGTAATGCATGCCATCGAGGCCTTTGGGCAACAACTTCAACAAGGCCACCTATTAATACGGACAGACAACACCACAGTGATGTGGTACATAAACAAACAGGGGGGCACTCATTCTTACCCCCTTTGCAGGCTGACAATGAATCTTTGGGAAAAAGCACTGGGCCTAAACATACAATTACAATCCCAGTTTGTTCCAGGCGAAGACAATGTTCTGGCGGACAGTCTAAGCAGGAATTTCCTAGACCCCCACGAATGGAGGCTACATCCAGACATCTTCCTACGACTCACCTCGACATGGGGCAGGCCGGAAGTAGACCTATTTGCCTCCCACCTCAATCATCACTTACAAAAGTTCTGCTCAAGGACATATCATCCACAAGCATGGAAAATAGATGCCCTCTCATTCAACTGGAGCACCCTGATAATTTATGCATTTCCACCTCTGCCACTGCTGACCACAGTGTTATTAAAGATCAAAGCAGGCAAGCCGAAGGGGATTCTAATAGCTCCAGACTGGCCAAGACAACACTGGTACCCACTACTACGGAGCATATGTCACAACAAAACTTGGGCCCTTCCACAATGGCCCCAACTTCTGACTCAACATAACTTCAGGACAGTTCATCCCAGCATCCAGACGCTACAGCTGACAGCTTGGGAAATCCCATGAATAACCTTGATTTACCTCTCTCCAAGGAAGTTCAGCGGATATTAACAGAAGCCCGCAGACCATCCACCAGAAAAGTTTACTCAGCCAAATGGAAGAGATTCAGCATTTGGAATACCAACAAGGGTCATGATGCCTAATTTTTGAGCATTCCTCTCATCCTGGAATACTTGGCAGATATGCTGCATAAAGGACTTTCATTCTCTTCCATAAAAATTCATGCTTCAGCTATCTCAGCTAGATACAACACTGACCCACCTGTGTTTTCACATCCTTTGTTAAGGCAATTTCTTAGAGGAATCAAGAATATAAAGCCCCCAAGAAAGGCACCAGTACCAGCTTGGGACCTCAATTTTGTTCTAGAAAAATTGACTTTACCTCCCTTCGAGCCAGCAGCTTCTGTGGATTTACCATTTCTTTCCTGGAAGACAGCTTTCCTGTTGGCCATTACCTCAGCAAGAAGGGTTTCGGAATTACAGGCCTTAATGGCAATACCACCGTTCATAACCTTTCACAGAGACAGGGTCTCATTACGAACCAACCCTACCTTTCTGCCAAAAGTGGTATCTAGGGTTGCCTTAAATCAAGCAATCCACCTGCCTACTTTCTTTCCTAATCCTGAGAACAAAAGGGAAAGACTGTTGCATACCTTGGACATACACAGACAACTTCGCTACTACCTAGACAGAACCAAGACCAGTAGGAAGTCTGACCAGCTTTTTGTACCTCACGCCCCTGCAGTACAAGGAAAAGCAATTTCTAAACAGACAATTTCAAAATGGATTGGACATTGCATCAGATTTTGTTATTCCTTCCATGGAAAGAGTGTGCCAGCCAATGTCAGACCACACTCCACCAGAGCTACAGCCACCTCTACAGCCCTCTTAAAAGGGGTGCCTACAAAAGACATTCTAGAAGCTGCTACATGGAGCTCCGTGCATACATTTTCCAAGCACTACAACCTCCCTTTATATTCCAGATCCAGAGCAGGCTTTGCTTCGGCAGTCCTGCAGGGACTGATAGCTACACCATCCCTTTCTTAGAGCATACCTCCGCCCCCAGCTAAGCTTTGGTATTCAACCCATATGTTATGACTGCAGTTGCATTCTTGAAGGACATAGTACAGTTTTGTACCTACCATAAATGTTGATGTCCGATAGATATGCAACTGCAGTCGGGTTTCCCCTCCCTCCATCCCCTCTATGCCTTGGGTCCACTCCTCTCCCTGTTATCCTTAGCTGGGGATATCTGTTATGGTGCATCTGTTTATTGCTTATTTGTTGTCTGGAAACCTATTTTTGTCTTCCAATTTGATTGCAGCCTTCCTTGGAGGGCACCTGGCATCTGGGGCAAGAAACACTGAAGAAGATGGCGTCGGCTGATGCTTATATACTCCAGCCGCCCTGACGTCAGAGAGAAATGCGACATCAGCCGACGTCGGACCCAGACTTTGGAATCCGGCCGACCGAGGGCTGTCTGAGGCAGGACAACCCATATGTTATGACTGCAGTTGCATATCTATCGGACATCTACATTTATGGTAGGTACAAAACTGTACTTTTCCCTTCACTGCTTCAGATGAGACTTTTTCAGTTTATTTCAGGCAGAGGTTCCTTGAGGTGTTGGCCAACACCGTAGCAGTACAGAACAAGATGCACACCCTGTTTTGAGCTGTGTTCGAAGATGGTTTGCTTTCCTCTTGATTGTCTTCATAGTGAATCTAGTACAGTGCACTCTGCTGTGCATGTTTTGTTCCCGGGTCAAGGCAGAAAGGACAATAAATATAGAAATGTATTTCTTATCTATTGCTTTTGTTGACTACTGTAGTCTGACTGGGTTTGGAGGCCTGGGGAGAGAAGCTCCATTTAAAAAATGGGTAGTTTTACACTAGAGAGAAAAATGTAAAACTTGGTTACAATATAGACATGCAGCAATTGAAAGACAGATGTATTCCAGAAATAATCCGCAATCGGTATAATGCAGTCGTTACATAGTACTAGTCAGTTTGGCTGATACATTGAGGTTTAAAACGTCAAGTTACAATTTTATATTTATGAGTAGGAGAAATAAGTGATGTTTGCAAGAAGAGAAGAATACAGTGAGGAGGTGATGAGTAGAAAGCAGACTAGGTAAAAAAAAAATAAAAAAAAAGGTGAAAAGTGCATATATTTACTATGGTAGACAAAATGAAAGTTGTAGTGAAGCTGAGGTAGGTATAAGATGTGAGTATGAGTTGGAATTTTGTTGGATTGTAAAAACTTGTCAGGTGGTTAAAGCAGAGACATCAGAAGTGGCAGTAAGGGCAAAGGAATAGACGGCAGGAAGTTTACATTAAGTAATTACTTTTTGAGATATATAGGGGGTAATGAAGATGTATAAGGGCCAGTGTAGTCTAGCCTGTAAATTCTCATGTTAAGTATGCTTGCCAGAATCTACACAATAGTATTTCTTAAAAAAAAAAAATTCTTGGGTTATATAATCACTATTATTTTGACAGTGCTGGACTTCTGTTATGGCCGCCAGCTGAACAGCGTGCACAGTGTGCACACTGTGCTACAGGTAAGAATACAGCCTTGATAGCAAAGAAAGTAGCATTGAAGACGCACTGTTAATAGGTGGAATATACTGCATTACACAAAGAGGTTGAATATGTAAAATTTGTATTAAAAAAAATGCAAAAAAATGGTGGAATCCGAAGTAGTAGAAGAGCAGGAAAGTACACTTTTAAAGACACAGAAGGAAATCCATGAAATAAAGGAATCTCCCCAAAATAGTCTTGCAGCTCACGAAAAGAGACCAAGTTGAGGTCAACCAGGCTTTGGATGAACATGTCACGGCAATACAAGAGATAATAGATGAGAGCATGGAGTTAAAGGCCCTGCTCGAGACAACAGAAGCAAGATTATACTAGGCAGAACCTAAACTAACCTCTGTAGAGAGCAGATCCTGAAGAAAGAATATTAAAGATATGAGGTGCCTGAAAGATTTGAAATTGTGGACTGTAAAAGATCAGTGGTCCAGCTCAGGAATCAATGAACCCACAATGAAAAGGAAGATTTGAAAATAAAACAGGTGCATTATATAGCATGTCATCTGATTAGAAAAGGAATGGAGAAACTGAGGCCTATTATAATGCAATACACTTGTGTGCTGAAGGAAGAAGTTATGACAGTTGTAGGGCAACCAGCTAAAAAGTTTTTGCCAGGGGAAATGAGTATTCTTAGGTCAAGACTACTCATTTGAAACGAGGAGAAAGGGAGGGTAGCATTTACATTGGTCATCAGACAGTGTAATATGAGAGGATTGAGATGGCAGTTGATAAACCTGGTGAGCATAAAGATTCACATTTATGGGCAGGTCTAGAAGCAGAAGTGTAGTACCTGTTAATGGTGAACCGCTGAGCCATGGGTTAAAGGGAACTGGAGAAGAAGCTGTCAACGAAAACAGGAGGGAAGTATAGTAAGTGAGGGGTAAAAGACCTCTTCTCAATGTTCAGAAGAAAGCAGTAGCTAAAGGAGAGATCCAGTATTGTCTGGGACGTGAGGAGACGAGCACAATTGAAGATAGGTAAGGAAAGGAGTTAAACTAAGTGGATAAAAATAGCAGGTCCAACAGGCATTAAGTAAAGCGAGAAAGGGAATAGTAAATTAAGGGAAAAACTACCAACATATGGTTAATAGGAAAAGTTGATGGAGGAGCTATAGAACTCTGGTTATGTAATTTCTATATTTATTTTTTTCACTTTAATACGAGTCCATCACTTCCTTCTTAAGTCTGTTTTTACTGCTGGTGTGTCCCAGTGGAATACTCCTCCTGTTATTCATTGAGGTCATTGGCAAAAAAGTAGGAACGTCACTTCCCTCATCCTCAATGAAATATTGAGATATAAGAGAGTGATATAATGATAGGGGTACATATAGTAAAGGCAAGGAATGGGGCACATGCCCGACCTAGACATGACAATGAATGGCATCTCTCATTAGGTGGGAAAGCTCCAGGCAGAGTAAAGCTAGGACCTGCAAAAAGACAAATTTTCTGGAAGGCCATCACAGAGCAAGACTCCAAGAAGTGGGAATTTAAAATGAACAGTCTTATGGTAAAGGCGAAGATAATGCTGAGTATATGCAAACTTCTTAGCAGGAGTTTTAGAGCTAGTAATACTAATGTATATGAGTGGCAGAAAGTCACTCCCTAGAGTGCTAACCAGTTAGTAAAATAAAAATAGGCCGCAGTCAGGTAATATAATTGCTGAAAGGAGCATTTGCTGGTGGAAGCATGAGCGTACCTTAAAGTTGAAGGGACATGGGAGAGGCTGGTTAAAATAAAAAAAAACAAATCTGAGATACACTTTTCTTGGTATGGAACAGGATATGAAACCACAGGGATCTGTTTTCATGTAATAGTAGTGTTTTTTGTTTTTGATATATTTATGGATACATTTAGAAAATGTTGAATGTGTTTATGTAAAGATTTAGCTGAGCACCACCACTGGGTAAGTAAAGTAACTAATATGTGAAAAATGAAGGGAATACAACTGAAGTATGAGAGAAATATTTATAATGTGTAAATGACACAAACTGAGAGACTGGGGAAGAAGGGCAGTAACATGGAACATAGACAAATGCATATGTTTAAGTTGCTTGAAATCTGGAATACGGGGGGGGGGGGGGGAGTGAAGAACATAAAAAAAGAAGATAAGGCCAACAGAAATCAAAACTGTTCAAATCAGATTGGTGAGGTGGCATCAGCACGCTATACGTACTGAAGTAACTGGTTGTATAATAGAAAGTGGCATAGCCTGGCTGACAATAGAGTTGAGGATTCAAACCAAGGAAGTCAAGTTGTAAATTTGTATTTAGTTTGTGTTAAGGGAGACAACAATGTTAAAGAGGTGAGAAGAGTATTACAAAGCTAGTGGTAAAGTCAGTATTAATGATAAAGGAGAGAAATACAAAAACTGTAGGAAAATTAAGGGAGAGAAAGTGACGTAGATGAGAAACATAAGAAACTAAAGAACAAAAAGAGAAAAGCGACTCAGATAAGGCAGCAAAAGACAGTACTACCAAAAAAGGCTAAGTGATAAGTAGCTTAAAAATTGCAACATAGAATGTGAGTGGCTGAAAGACAGTAAAGACAGAGAGGGTACTGAGATGGGGCAGGTATGAGATAGTGTTGTCGCAGGAGATGCATTTAAAAAAGGGTTAACTCAGGCATATAAACAGGCAAGGATTCATAGTGGAAGCTGGGCCATCTTGGATAAATAAGACAAGTCGAAGAGTAGCAGTGATGATACAGAAGGGGCTCCCACTAGAAGTGAGGAAGAGACTACAATACCGTAAGGGGTGTATGCTGGAATTAAAGGCAACTTAACAGGGGAAAAACACAATATCAATATACCTTCCACCACAGAATGCTAAAAAAAAATAAGGTAAGTTACTTGCAGGACAGGTTATGTCTCATAATGAAGGATTAGAATGTGGTTACTAGAAAAAAAGGACCAAGTACGAAAAGAGGTTAAGTACTTGCATAAATGTGCCATTTATAGGATGGACAGATGTGTTCTAGAGGAGGTATGGGGAAAATGAAGACTGTTGCACCTTTTATTCAACAAGAAGTAAAACGTGGTCAGAATTCGTTCAGGATATAAACAGACTAGAGGAGACTACAGTATGACCCAAATACAATATCAGACCGTGTATTGATGGAAGTCAAGAGTTAGACTTCAGACAAAAGAAAGGTTACCAAGGCAGTGGTATTTTCCAGGATATTGCTTTATCCTATCACGAGGAGATAAGTTGATTGACAAAGGAGCTAGAAGTTAGGTTAAGCACAGTGCGAGAAGATGGGTTAGAGGAAAGGAAAAAGCTGAATGAAGACTTGTAGAAATGCAATGAAGAATAAGACAAAAAGAAAGACTGGGGCAATTTGTAAGGTGGTGAAGGATGAGCTAAGAGACCTAAAGTTAGGAAGAGTAAACTAAGTGAGAAGGAAATCAAGAGTGAAAGGGACTTGAGGAAATTATTGCAAAAATGGGAAGATTAAAACATATTAAAGAAAAGAACTGGATTAGAAAATATACATTTTGCACAAAAGATTAAAGGAAACTGAATTAGAAAATTCATACCTTGCAAACACCCCCTGTTAGTGAAAGCATTTGTGGTCAGATTAAGACTAAGTAGAGAGAGCGAGTTTTTTTTTTTGTTTTTTTTTTACTACAATAAGGGGTGCAGTTACAGAGACCAAAAAGAAATACTCTAAAAGAGGTGGTAGAAGAAATTAGACACTTCTATGGAAATCTTTAATAGGAAGATGAGGATATGTATGTTAATGAGAGAGGGGAGATCAGAGGAGATGGAGAAATGCATAGTTGGAGATAGGAGAGGAGGAGAAATGTGAACTGTCAAAGGAAGTGACTAAGGAACAGATAAGGGAGATGAGAAGGATGGGTGGACGTTGGGCACCAGGTGGCTTTCCAGTGGGAGGTCTGGGATCTTGCACTAGATAAGGTAGCAGGCATCTAGGCTAAAGTTTTTGTTAACACCTTTATTGAGTTATCACTTACGACATACACATGTACATCTTCATAAAATAAAACAGACTGTATAAACATGTTTGCAATAGTCTGATCGCACCCTGTAAATCGGCCATAGGAGTGGATTTTGTGTGTGTGTGTGTGTGTGTGTGTGTGTGTGTGTGTGTGTGCGTGTGTGTGTGAAGGTGGGGGGTATGGATGAACTAGCACGGCAGAGGTAGCCACCCAGTGGTGTAAACCTTGGCTCGAGATGATTGTCATGGTTGAAGTGACACCCTGACCCCATATGCAAAATGGGAAAAAGGGGTTGAAGATGGACGGATGGATGTTCAGTTATAAACATTGTATATATGTCACATATATTCTTCTGTCAGTTTTCAATCTAACATTATATAAATTCCCAAATTTCTGCCTTCCCTTAAACCTCACTCCTCCTCCAAAACATTATTCTGCATGTATTGTTCCCATTGTTTTCTATGTAATTTACTCCTTGCATTTTCTAAAAATCCCATTTCCATTTCTTGTATCTGTTACAATATTTAATACTTCATACAGTTGGTTTAGATTTTGATTTCCATTTTCTAGTAATTGCTTTTTTGGCACTGGATTAAACTTTTAAAGTTATGTATGAAAGGAGACAGTCCTACATGATCATGGGGGAGAAAGCGCAAATAGCAGAAATTTATAGAGTGTAAGAATCCCCTGTCCTGCTATTCCTAGAAGGCTGGCTGTCTTAGTCCATGACTACATATGCTTCATCAAGGTCATGTAGGACAGTTTGTCAAGTGTAATGCGTAGGTTAATCCTCAAAGATCATATGATGCTAAAGGATGCACTGCAGAAAAACTAAAGGTTAGCTGCCCCTCTCCATGGATTCAAAAAAGGCATTAGAGTTAAGTGAAGCTGCTTACTTCAGTTAGAGAGATTGGGGATTTCCAGAATAGTGATTGCTGTGTTGGAAAAAAAGCCAAGGTGAAAGTCAGGGCAAGAATGTCAGAGGTTGATCTTATTAGCAGTAGTTATGCGGAGAGGGTGGAGCAATAACAAAGATGTGGAAGCAGCAAAAGCCCCCATTGTAGGTGAAGTAGGGACTGTAGTATCACAGATGGGACAAAACGAATATAAAAGAAGGGGGCCGAGAGAGAAAGATAGTATAATAGAAAGGAAAATTAAGAATAGAAAAAAAAAAAAAAGATGACAGAACCATTAGCAAATTGCCTTTGAGAGTATTTCCAGGCATATAGATTGACGCAACATAACATATTTTTGATGAATTGGAGAGGCAGGGGGAGGGTTGGATAAAGTGTAAATAGTTTTAGTAGTAGTTCGAAGCTTTAAAAAAAAAAAAGGAAAATCACATTTGAAACACTCACAACTTAAGGTTACAAGAAGGGGAGACACAGCAAGTTGCAAACAACACAGTAGGTAAACAACTGAACGTACGCGAATGGTTTAGAAATAGGAAAGCCGTGACTGTTGAGATTAGAGCACTCAGTCTATAATGTATTGGAATAGAACTTAAAGTCTTGTATAGCAGTAGTGACGTCACTGAACATGAGCAAAAATAGAAAAGTGTTAAACATATGGGATGTAGTGAAATACAGAAGATGTAAGAATATGAAATAAGGTTTACTTTTTGAAAGAGAAATTCTGCTGAGACAAGCTAAATGTATACTCTTAATTCTGGGCTGTACTGCCTCTAAAAATATTGATAGCCGTCAGAGCACTCTTTCGAAGACGCATTATGCATAAGGGCTTTGTTTAAATTATATCTTGTCTTGTGTATCTGAAATAAAAAAATGTATGGTATATAATAGTAGTAATAAAAAAAAAAAACTCAGAGTATGGCAAGAAAAGTCCAAAGATGGAGTCTGCTAATGTTCCTCTTAGTCCTCACATCCTGATGGTCCAAATGGGAAAGACTCAGCCAAGGCAAATTGGGGAAGATATAGCTCTGGAAGTTGTACTGGCATTCAGACGACCAGAAGGCTTTATCCCACTGAGGATTGGAATGGTGAATGTACTCAAACCTGTATGGTTAACACAGTTGTACTTTCCATATTAAACAGTAGTCCTTTTGATAAAAGCGATCAGTGAAGGAGCATTTTAGACAAAAAAATCTTCAAGAAAAATCTCCTGTATAGAATTTAGAGCTTTTAGCTGATTCTCCCCAGCCCTGGTGGAAGCATTCAGTGGTGAATATGTTAATCTTTCAGCTTCTTTTTGCCATAACTTCTACTTTCTTTACGCCTCCTTTTCAAATTATTGGCAGAGGGTTGTCCTTCTTCCTGAACTGATTTCTGCCAACCCTAGATGCTTATGGCAGATGTGTTGACATTGGCGTAATCATCTATCTGACTTTGATCCAAATAAGAGTTTGCTTACCAACTCAACATCTTTTGGAGTTTACATGGGAATGCTCCCTGAAAGGGAGGGGGTGAATGGAGGCCAATGGCCATCCAGGACTTAATTTCCGTTGGTGGTAGTTGTACTGCAAGTAATTGCCCAGTAGTGGACATTTAGCCACTAATTGATTTCAGCATTGACTCTCATCTTGACTGCATGGGCGCATGCAGTTTCATTGGGAAGACTGTAGTGATTCCTGTGGTGATGCAGATCACTCGTCTCCTCACATGAGAGAGGGATTACAGCTTATAAAAATATATAGTCATTGTTGGGGTTATGGGGAGGGAACAAAACTGCCTTCTTTTCTGCCTGAATGACAGCTTCTCTGCATTTCTGTTGTCCAATGCTGAGGATACCCAGTATGGGGAATTAAATGGACACATTTCAGTTATACACTTGATTAGCAGTCATGAGGGTAAAATGTGCCTAAAAAGGAAAGATGACATGTCCTCCTCCTAGGATCCTCTTAGGGTGCTTAGAGAGGAGTTGTGGCATTGTATGAGGAAGTTGGGAATGTCAGAGAAGTGTGTAAGAGTGGTGCAGGATATGTACGAGGGTAGTGCGACAGCGGTGAGGTCTGCGGTGGCAGTGACAGATGCGTTTGAGGTGGGATTACATCAAGGATCAGCTCTGAGCCCTTTGTATTTGCAATGGTGATGGACAGGTTGACAGACGAGATCAGACAGAGGTCCCCGTGGACTATGATGTTTGCAGATGACATTGTGATCTGTAGTGAGAGTAGGGAACAGGTGTAGGAGACCTTGGAGAGATGGAGATATGCTCAAGAGAGAAGAGGAATGAAGGTTAGCAGGAGTATGACAGAATATGTGTGTGTGAATGAGAGGGGAGGATAGAGGAATGGTGAGGATGCAAGGAGTCGAAGTGGCGAAGGTGGATGAGTTTAAATACTTGGGATCATTAGTTCAGAGTAATGGTGAGTGTGGAAGAGAGATAAAGAAGAGAGTACAGGCAGGATGGAGTGGGTGGAAAAGAGTGTCGGGAGTCATTTGTGACAGATGAGTACCAGTAAGAGTGAACGGGAAGGTCTACGAGAGGGTAGTGAGACCAGCTATGTTATAAGGGTTGGAAACAGTGGCACTGACAAAAAGGCAGGAGTTAGAGCTGGATGTGGCAGAGTTAAAGATGCTAAGATTTGCAATGGGTGTGACGAGGGTGGACAGGATTAGGAATAAGTTTATTAGAGGGTCAGCCCAGGTTGGAAGGTTTGGAGACAAAGCCAGAAAGGCAAGTTTACGTTGGTTTGGACATGTTCTGAGTAGGGATGCTGAGTATATTGGCAAAAAGATGCTAAGGATGAAGCTACCAGGTAACAGGAAAAGAGGAAGGCCTAAAGTAACATTTATGGATGTGGTGAGAGAGGACATGCAGGTGGTTGGTGTGACAGAGCAAGATGCAGAGGACAGGAAGAAATGGAAACAGATGATCTGCTCTGGCAACCCCTAATGGGAACAACCAAAAGAAGATGATGAGAGCCTGTCCTCCTTTTCGTGCAAGTGTCCCCTATCCCCCCATCCAAACAGACACAACACATCCAATTTTGGCACGATTCTTGTGATTTGGTGAGATAAATGCCACCCTATGTGGTGTACATGCATCACTGCTGCCCCTCCTTTGAGGGTATGTTGCAGCTTGCAGTCAAGTCCTCTGTACCTTCCTATTTTTGTGGTATATCCCTCCTCTTCTGCCAGCTCCATTATTCCATTTGTTTATGCCTGAAGTTGTTCATTTGGGTTTTTGTGAAATCTTTATTTTTTTTCCTGTGTTTATCTCCTTGTGTGTTAAATCATACAGGCCATGAGAGGTAGAGCAATTGGATTAGGTCTCTGGTTTTCATTAAGTACGTAGCTATTAAAAACTCTTTAAAATGGATGTTTAAATGTGACATACAAGCCAAAGATCACCAACATCATATTGCTGTAGCTGTCTGGTAGCCAAATGCCTAACCCTGAACCATCATCTGCAGCACCACCTCTCATAAGTAGTGTATTTTCCGGCTAAAGTTCTTCTTGCTTGTCCCTCGCTAACATAGTTGACAAGCTGGTGGGGTGTTTCATTTAGGTGCTTTAATACATAGAAACACATCAGGATATGGATAGCAGCCTCATAAAATACAAACTGGTTAACAGATAAACATTACATACATACATGCTTTCATCTCAACAGCTTACTACAAAATGGCAGTCAGGCTCGCATATGCTCAGTGTTTATACACTTGTGCAAGTCCTTGGAGAGCTTCTTAAAGATGTATACACACACACACATTGGTCTACAGTTATGACCCTGAACAAAAGAACTACAGGCTTAGGTTTCAGACATAAATGTACAAGAAAGCTCCAACCCCACATCAAGGTTTTTATTTTTTAAAGCATCACATGTTAAGGTGCAACATCTAGTCACATAACCATTAATAGAAAAGAAAATTAACCTTAATCATTTCCATTATTATCATTGTGCACTTAACATATTTTTTCTAACAATTTTTATTCACCCCGGTATTACATACATTACTCTGTTCCTGCCTTCCGTTAAACCTCACTTCCCCTTCTCATTATTTTCTACATGTGTTGTTCCCATGTAGTGCTTTCCTTATGACAGAGTTAGTAACTGTTGTGAAAAACAAAGGAGACTGTATACATCCCTATCGTACACCAGAGACCACTGCAAACCGGTCACTGTACTCATTCACTTGAACTGTGCACTTGCTGTCTTGGTACAGACTCATAGAGTGTAATGAGTTTTGGAGGAGTCCTGGATTCTGCAAGATGTGCCATAGTGATGGTGTATGTATCCAGTGAAAGGTTTCTTTGAGGTCCACAAAGTTGACAGTGAATGGTTTCTTCCAAGCTGTTGCTTTTTTTTAATTATTATTATTTTTGTAATTATTATTGATTGGGTCATGCGGAAAGCACTACATGGATATTCAGTGGGACTGGAATGGATCGATGATGACAAACTGTGTGACTTGAACTTTGCTGATGACATAGCTCCAATTGATGCAGACAATGGCCACATCAGTGGAGAAACAGGGTGGAAAAATAGGCCTGAAAATGAATCCTGTCAAATGCAAAGTGTTGGTCAGCGAAGCATGGAATGACAAAGATGCAACAGCTGCAGGGTCAGTATTGGATATGACAGAGAACTTCTGCTACCTGGGCAGTTTCATCTGTCATACAGCTAACTGCGAGAAAGAACCAAGAGCAAGTGGAGCATTCAGTAGACTGTCCAAAATCTGGAGACCAAAAAACATTGCACTGTCCAGAAAGGTGACTGTACACCAAGCACTGGTTCTACACTGTTGTATGTTGCTGAGGTATGGCCAATCACAGCATCAGCCATGAGAAAACTTGAGGCTGCTCACCATAAATGGTTAAGATGCATTTTGGGAATATCATGGAAGGACTAAGGAAAAATGTGTGCATCAGAGAAAGAACGCAACAATGGAAACTTAAAAATATCATGGATCATGGTTTGGTCATGTTAACCGCATGGATACTAGCAGGATTCGTGTATAATTCCTCAACTGGGAACTAGCTGGATATAAGAGAAGACCAGGCAGAACTTGACAAAACTGGAAAGGAGTTGTAACAAGAGACCTCAGTCTTCTGAAGATCACTTGGGAGGAAGCTAAAGCAGAAGCAGCTGATACGACACAGTGGAGTCAGTTTGTGATCCAGTGCATCATTGATATGGGGTGAACTGAACACCAAAGAAGTGTTGTTCCCACATATTCCATTTTATTTCTATGACGTTTGCTCCTTCCATTTTTCTAGAGATCCTTCTGTGACACCCCTACACTGGCCCAGTAATCAAGGAGCCTCTATCCTCACCACTGGCAACAGTGAAGGACATAAACAATGGGAGGATGACAAGTACACACACACAGTAAAGTACAGTTCCCTTAAGAGCACACAGAGATTGCAGTCAATCTGGAGGCTGGTTTCTCCCATCTTTTTCCAGATCCCAAATAAGACTCCCCACTGGCACAGCTATAGGGTTAAGATAAGAGCTGAGGAGTAAAGTCAAGACCTCCATCACCTACTCTGTCCAACCAGTGCTTCGTGTCCCTGCCCAAGTAGCTGACATACACACACTTTGAGATTTGATTTCTATACAAACACATAGAGTCTCCTGGGGAAGGCTGGCGCACAGGTTTACTAGCTATTCCCTCTTCTGTCCAGGATATAAAGTAGTTACCACTGCCACCAACCCCTCTCGGTGTGTTGGCTCGACTGAGCTCGGATCCTACATCTGTCTCAGAGCCGATCGCTCTGGAACAGAGGGCTACTTCCACTTCCTTGGAACCGATGGTGTCCTCAGAGCCGGAGAGATCTGCCTTTGAGATGATGAGGAGTGTGCTGTCTAGGTCTTCAGCTCCACACAAGGGTACCGATGCTCTTCCCCCTCAAGCTCCCACCTCTGTCTCAGCACCATCTCTGTCTTGACAGCAGAGACCCGCAGCCTCAGGAGCCCCGCTTGGGTGGCCCCCAGTTTTCCGAGACCTCCCCAGAATACACTTCTGAGGAGGCCCCTCGGAAGAGAACTTGAAAGAGGAAGCATGTAGACTCCTCTGATGAGTCTGTCACCTCAGACACTGACTTCGAGAAGTCAGAAGGGTCCCCTAGGTTATCCTCTGATGATATTGCCTTCGTAGATATCCTAGAGATCCTGAAACAGAGAGGCGGCTGGCCCACCGTCACCCCTTCTAATGAGGAGTCAGTATACTTGAAGGCTTTCGGGTCTCAACCTTCAGCCTCTTGGGTGTCCCCACCTTTCGATGAGCTGTTAGATTTGGTAAGTCCAAAGGTGTGGGAAACTCCAGATCCCGTGAAACCAGTCCCCAGAAGGCCGAACAAATTTCTTACAGCTCCTAGAGAGAGTTTTTGACCAAAGGTTTGCCTGTAGATGCCATGGTGGTGGCAGCAGCCACAAAGAAGGAATTAACGGAAACTTCCTCATCTGTCCACCCACCGAACAGAGAGTCTCGAACGATGGACAGATACGGGAAGCATATTTTTTCTTCAGTGGCTTTTACACTCAGATCACTGAATTATCTCACCATTTCATTAGGCTTCAAAGAGATCTCCTAAAAGAGCTAGGAGATACTCTCCAAGGTGCTTTAACTGAAGGAGTCCCTGAGAAGGTTACTTTTCATTTGTTTACCTTAAACTCTATTGTTAACTCCTCCATGAGGCTGGTATCTTACTCGGCAGATGGAGTGAGCAGGGTAGCTGGTTCAGGAGTGTCGTGCTTGTGTAACTGCGGAGCCCTTCAAATCTACATTTACCAACTCCTCCTTTGACAGTTCCTCTCTGTTTAGACCAAAGGTTAGAGACAGACTCACCAGATACAAACAGGAAGGGAAAACTCTGTCTGCTGTGGGAGTATGTATTTCCATCCCTTCTAGACCATACCCTTAAAAAAAAAAAAAAAAAAAAAAAAAAAAAAACCCTTTCCTGTAACTAGTGTAGTCCAGATTCAGATTTGCTGTATCCAGGACTGTATGTAAGCTTCTGAGCCCCCCCCCCCAAGCTTTCTGTGCTTGAGGGAAGCCTTTTAGCTTATCAGTGGGGAGTGGTAAGCACTAGGTTACCTGTCTACCCCATAAGGAGTGGTTCTGGCCCAGAAATTGTAGTTATTGGCCGTTTGGGCAGTTTTTCCATCTCTCTCTCAACTTTCTGATTTAAAAGCCCACATTTGCACTTTTCCCTCCTTTCCTGTAACTAGTTTAGTCCAGATACAGATTCTTAGTTTTAGCACTTGAATCTGCTTATTCGTGATCAACACTTGTTCAGAACTTGTAAGCACTAAATAGCCAACTAATTACTACAGCACTCAACCTTCCTCATTACCTAGAGGAAAACAGTTTTGGTACTTACTTTCCTCACTTGCTTAAAGAAAAACAGCTCTTGTACCCACTTTCCTCACTTATCTAATCTAATCTAATCGGTGGAAGTCGGAGGAGGGGCTCTGAGCTAATGAATCTGAGATATATAACATTAAGTATCCTGTTTTTTGCTTATTTCTGTGTTATTTATCGCACTTTTATTTTATTCACTGTGTGTGTGAAGTATTAAGTAGAATTTTGTACAATTGTTAAGCATCTGGTTGGGTTTGTTTGTTCTGATTTCCTGCTAGGAGTGTGTTATATAACTTGTTTGCATTTAAAAGCATTCTCTAGAGTCTCCTTGATCCTTTATCTGTTTAAACATTTCTGCAGTTTTTTTCTACCCAAGTAGTGTTGGTAGTGTAGCATTGTCCATATTCAGGCTTGTGTTGTGGGCCTAGTTGTTTGTTAGTAGAGGCTGTGTGTCTGAGCACATGTCCCAGGTCATCGTAGCTTGGCCAAGGCCAGTATAGCATTTCAGTGAGAGTGGATTGTTTGTGGTCATTGGCTGATTGGGGTTGCCTGGACTACGCCTTGGAATAAGCACCTCATTGGTTCTTTCAAGCTTTTTTTTTTTTTTTTAAGTTGTTTCAGGTTTCAGCTTTGTTACTTGTGACTGTTTCTGCCATTTCACACGGAGCTAATCGGAGGAAGTCAGAGGAAGGGCTCTGAGCTAACGAATCTGAGATGTACAACATTAAGTATCCTGTTTTTTGCTTATTTCTGAGTTATTTATAGCACTTTTATTTTACTCACTGTGTGTGAGGTATTAAGTAGAATTTTCTACAATTGTTAAACATCTGGTTGGGTTTGTTTGTTGTGATTTTTGGTACTTGGTGGATTTGCAGTTGCCCATCCCTACTGTAAATTTGATCTGGGGCACTCCTCCCAGTCTAGTGTCATTACCTCGTTCTACCTATTCCAGGGAGAACATTTGAGAAGGCCAACCCCAGTTAGCTTCTGCTCCTCCTTTCCCCTTTCCACTTCAAAAAAAATGTTCTAAGCTTGTTTCCTGCCTTTTCTATGAGTTGTCTATTCCAGATACAGATTTGCTGTATCCAGGACTTGTTTGTAAGCTTCTGAGCCCCCAAGCCTTTCTGTGTTGGAGGGAAGCCTTCTAGCTTAATTTTGTTTCTTAGAACTAGTCAGATGTTCTTCGTGTTTCACTGTTGCAGTCATGACTGTAGGGTTCTCCCCTGCCGGCAGGCAGTCCTCGGTCGGCCAGAATCCCAAAGTCTGGGTCCGGCATCGGCTGTTCAGCCATGCTCCCTGACGTCAAAGCGCCAGGAGTACAAAGCTGGCAGCCGACGCCATGTTCTCCAGTCTTTCTTGCTGTGCGGTGATAGCAGTTCGCAAGTGCCGGTCGGCTGACCTGACAATTTTTTCTAAACAAATTTCAGTCCGAAGACTTTCTTCTCCTACTCCTACTACTGGGGAAACTTTTTTCTTGCTCCAGTCCGATGTCAGACAAAGTTAATAATTGTATTTCATGTGGGAAGCAAATACCTCATAAGGATTTTCATTCTTACTGTATTCCTTGCTTAGGCCCTGACCACGACGTAGCTAGTTGTCGGTTTTGTGCTAGATTCGGTCAAGTACTATTAAACGAAGGTATGATTTTGCATTTCATTACTTCGGTAGGTGTTTTAATTACAAAATGTCATCAGATACGGTTTTGGCTACCGGAGTTCACAAACGACGCAAGGACAAAGACAGGCCTCCGAGGTCCAAATCAGACAATAATGCAAAAGCAGAGCCAGCTTCAGGTTCGGCCGTCGTCAGTGAGGCGCTTTCGCAGCCCCTGTCATCGGCCATTTCGGAACCGATAGCCGAAACGGACTCCCACGAGGAGCCAACTAGGCCTTTGAATATTTCTGTTGCAGGACCTTCGGACAATGCTCCTTTGGATGGGTCCGGAGCCGCTGTGCAGGGTACCGGCTTCCGAAGGGGTTTTCAGGCCTACTCAGCTTCTAATAAAGGCAAAGCCAAAGACAAAGGCAAAGACTCCTTCCAAATCAAAGACTGCAACCCAGGCCTCTTCTGATCCAGCTCCCAAGTCTCAGAAACAGTTACTTAAGATGGTGGAGGACTTACTTACTATGATTAGGGGTTCACATCCCCCTCCAGATTAAAGGCCAAGGTAGGAAGTTTATTATGACCCCTCTGATCAGGCTTCAGTTTCTTCTTCTGACCAGGAATATTCTTTCCCTCCTTATGAGGATTCTGATGTTGAGGAATCCATTCCTTCAGCTTCTCCCCCTGAGGATTTCTCTTTTGGGGAAACTTTGCAACTGGGAAGGACAGGAGTATTCGGAATCTAAGAAAAGACTAAGGGATTATCTTCTTCTTCCCCAACATAGACCCCTGGCTATTCCTCCTATTTTGGATATTGTGGATGATGCTTTTTCGGAGGCTAACTTAACTCCTGACTCTCTTCCTCCAGCTCCTGTTAAGCCAGACAGATACTATAGGGTTCCTGATTCCCACCAGTTTTTATACAAGAACCCTACTGCTGACCCTGAAACCATTTCTCAGGGTCCTAAGGGCGTAAAGGCCGCTTCTGCACAAAACCCCATTCCCACTGAGAAGGATTCCAGATCTTTAGAAAGATGGGGCAAAAAAGTGTACACTTCTGCTACTTTATCTGTTAGGGCTTTAAACTGTCAGTTTCATATGCTGAAATACCAGCAATTTCTCCTGTCTGTTCTAAAACAAAAGCTAACTTCCATTTCCGCCTGTGCAGATGATAAGGAGCTACATGACTTAATGCATGCCACTGAACAAGTTGGGAAGAATGGTTTACACTGTGGATTTGATGCCTTGGAGGCTTCTTCTAGGGCTGCTGCCTCTGGCACAGTAATTAGAAGGCATGCATGGTTAAAGGAACAAAATTTGCCAGATCAAGTAAAAGCTAAATTATTGGATGCTCCTGTTCAGCATAATGTTTTGTTTGGATCTAAAGCTGAAGAGGTGATTAAAAAGATGGAGGACAAGGCAAAATCCATGCAAACAGTTAAAGATTTCTTACAAGTACAGCCACCCAGATTTAGTAGGAATTGGCCTACAAAAAATTGGTCCTTTCCCAATTCAGACATGCCTCAGAGGGGTAGATACAGACGCTCCCGAGGAAGGCCTCAAACGCAAGCCTCTTATAGACCAAGACAGTGGACTGCTTCCACCCCTAGGGGAAGAGAGGACAGGTCGCAAGCTCATAGAAAACAGACTCAATGACTCCCTCTGTTGGGCTGCAGGAACTTCTTGCCTGGAAGCCCCTCTCGGAGGAAAACTTTCTCTTTTTCACCTAAATTGGACTCATATAACCCAAGACAAGTGGGTTCTGGATGTAGTTTCAAGAGGTTACAAATTCCATTTTCATACCCTACCAAGGCCAAGCGGATGGCCAGATCTTCCAAAACATCAATGGTCAGAGGCCTTAAACCAGGTGGAAACTCTCTTGGCTAAGAAAGCCATAGAACTAGTTCCACTTTCAGAGATGGGACAAGGTTTTTACTCCAGGCTCTTTCTAGTCCCCAGGAAGCAAAATTCATGGAGACCCATTCTGGATCTGTCAGTCTTGAACACTTTTCTAGAAATACCAAAATTCAAGATGCTTACTCTACAGCAGCTACTTCCAATGCTGACCAAAAATGCATGGATGGTAACTTTGGATTTAAAGGAGGCATATTTACACATTCCCATCAGGCAGGAACGCAGAAAATACCCTCAGGTTCAAGGCCAGATCGAGGCACTATCAATTCTCTGTGCTGCCCTTTGGATTGTCTACTGTGCCCAGGGTCTTCACCAAGTGCCTGGCTCCAGTAGTAGCTTATTGAAGACTCAAGGGAATTCAAATTTACCCTTATCTGGATGACTGTCTTATTCAGGCAGACAGCAAGGATGTCTTACTCCAGCATCTACGGTTTGTTCAGAATCTTCTCAAGTTCCTGGGATTCACTGTAAACATAAAAAAGTCAAATTTGACACCCTCACAACAGATAATTTTTCTGGGCGCTTCTCTAAACACAACAACCCAGATGGCATTTCTGACATACGAAAAACAATTACAGCTGGCCTCAACTTTCAAAACCTTGACAACTTTAACTCAGCTGTCTGCAAGGAGATTCCTGCAGGCTTTGGGTTACATGGCCTCCTGCATCCTTCTCGTACCATATGCAAGACTACATATGAGGAAAATACAGTGGTACCTAAAAAGTGTATGGTCTCAGCATTGCCACAGTTTAGACATACTGATGTCCGTCCTGCCTTGTCTTCAAAAGGAATTCCTTTGGTGGTCCAAGGCTTGTACTCTAAACAAAGGAAAACCCTTCTGTCTGCCTCCTGCCACTCAGATACTGACTACGGACGCCTCGGATTATGCATGGGGAGCCCATTTTCAGGGCAACTGTCTGCAGGGCCTTTGGACAAAGGATCAGAAGCACCTGCATATCAATTTAAAGGAAATGTTAGCCGTTCAGAAAGCTCTGTTGGCCTTCAGGAATCTTCTACAACCAGGACAACTACTGATACGGACAGACAACACCACAGTTATGTGGTACATAAACAAGCAAGGGGGATCTGATTCCTATCCCCTTTGCAGACTAGCCATGGATCTTTGGAACACAGCTCTAGCTTGCAATCTGGACCTTCAAGCACAGTTTCTACCAGGGAAGCAAAACTTCCTGGCAGACAGTCTGAGCAGAAACCTTTCGGACCCACACAAATGGATGCTAGACACCAAAATATTCAAGATGATTACTGCAGTCTGGGGATGTCCTCACATAGATCTCTGTGCATCCCACCTCAATCATCAACTACAGATTTTTTTTGCACCAGGACTTTCCACGAACAAGCTTGGAAAGTGGATGCACTATCATTCAGTTGGAGAAACCTCTCTGGATATGCATTTCCGCTTCTTCCACGGGTATTAAAGATCAAACAGGACAAGCCCAAAATGATAATCTTGCTGGCCCCAAATTGGCCTTGACAGTTTTGGTACGCAACACTGAAAAACCTTTGTCTGGAGCCCCCTTGGGTTTTACCACAGACTCCAAACCTTCTGTCCCAACACCAGGGTCAGGTTCTACACTCCCATGTCAAAACTCTCAACCTGGCGGCCTGGTTAATCCAGGGTCTTTGAATCATTCTCTCCTATCCAAGCAGGTTATGGATGTCATTTTAGAAGCCAGACGTCCTAGCACTAGAAAATCTTATGCAGGAAAATGGAAAAGATTTTGTTCCTGGATGCAGGCTCAGGATTCTGATCCTCTTATTCCTAACATTCCTCAGATTTTACTTTACCTGACAGACCTCTTACATAAAGGTCTGTCTTTCTGTTCCATAAAGATACATGCCTTTGCTATTTGTGCTCATTATAATACAGACCCTCCAATCTTTTCCCACCAACTCATGAGACAGTTTCTCAGAGGAGCTAAGAACTTAAGGCCCCCTAGATCTCCTCCCATTCCTGCTTGAGATCTCAACTATGTTTTGGAAAAGCTCACCTTACCTCCTTTTGAGCCTGCTTGCCACATCTAACATCAAGTTTTTATCTTGGAAGACAGCCATCCTGTTAGCTCTGACCTCTGCCAGGAGAGTTTCAGAGTTGCAAGCTCTTATGGCTGTAGAACCTTATATTATTTTTCATCTAGACAGGGTGTCTTTAAGGACTAATCCTACTTTCATGCCTAAGGTGGTTTCCAAAGTGGCTTTAAATCAAACTATTCACTTGACAACTTTTTTCCCCACTCCTCAAAATAAAGGGGAAAGGATCTTACATTCCTCTGACGTATACAGACAACTGCGTTTTTACCTGGACAGAACCAAGGACATCAGGAAATCAGGGCAATTGTTTGTTTCTTATGCTTCAAGTTCCCAAGGTAAAGCCATTTCAAAACAGACCATTTCTAAATGGATTGCTCATGGAATCAGATTTTGCCATTCACACTGGAAAGCAAATCCCAGGGAGTATAAGGACTCACTCTACCAGAGCTGCTGCCACTTCAGCTGCCTTCCACAGGGGAGTTCCTACCAAAGACATTTTGGAAGCTGCAACTTGGAGTTCAGTGCATACTTTTTCCAAGCACTACAATCTGCCTCTCTACTCTAAGTCTAGGGCAGGTTTTGCTTCTGCAGTCTTGCAGGGCCTTATAGCCGCCCCCTCTACTTTATGACCACCTCCCTTTCATTCTGCTTTGGGATTCTATCTTACAGTCATGACTGCAACAGTGAAACACGATGAACATAGTACAGTTGTGTACACTTACCATAAATGTAGATGTTCGAGTGTCTACACTGTTGCAGTCTGGGTTTCCCTCCCTCCTGTCCCCTCTTATTTTTCCTTTTGTGTGGTTCCTTTTTTCACCCTTCTTCTGAGGTGTATTTGCAAAGGGTATGGGACCTTACTCATTTTGGAGCACCTGACATCTGGGGCAAGAAAAACTGGAGAACATGGCGTCGGCTGTCAGCTTTGTACTCCTGGCGCTCTGACGTCAGGGAGCATGGCTGAACAGCCGACGCCGGACCCAGACTTTGTGATTCTGGCCGACCGAGGATTGCCTGCCGGCAGGGGAGAACCCTACAGTCATGACTGCAACGCTGAAGACACTCGAACATCTACATTTATGGTAAGTGTACACAACTGTACTTTTTCTAGTTTCAGCACTCATATATGCTTCTTTGAGCTCATCACTTGTTCAGAACTCATTGTAAGCACTAAATAAGCTACAAATTACTACAGCACTCAACGTTCCTCACTTGTCTAGAGAAAAAAAAAGTTTTTAGTACTTAATAAATAAGCACCTATCCAGGCATGTCTAAGGGTCAGCTCCTGGTGTTTTCTCCTGTCTACCTGTTGAATCTGGGCATCTTGGGGCAATGCAGCAATTGCCTCATGTACACAGACAACCCTCTCCTCCTACCACCCATCAGTACAACCTGTGAGATATGCACCTACACCACCAAAACACACACATAGAAACACAAAATACACACCTACATTCATGGAGGCTCTCAAAAAAAATCTACCCAAGCAACAAAGACCTCCAAAGCAGAAATGCAAGCAACCTCCACCCCCCAACACAACCCAAATGACACACAGCCCACAAACTCAGTGTGCCACTCAACCACAGCCCGTAAGGCATAACAACATGCCTAACACTCTAGTCATAGGTGACACTATAGTCAGGCACACTGATGTTCCACTCACCAGGCTAAACAAGGAGAAAGTCACTGTCAGCTGCCTGTCAGGTGCCAGGATCCGCCACATAACACATGTACTCTGTTCACTCCACAGCAAGTACAAATATGACTCTGTCATTGTCCATGTTGGTGTGAATGACCTGAGACGTACCTCCCTGGACTACATGAAAAGAGACATGGAGGAGCTTTCTGATCTTGTAGCCCAGGCAGGTATGACCCTAGCCCTAAGTAGCATCCTGTCATCACCCAGAATGATACCACAGTACAAGGACAAATTGATTGACTTCAACAATTGGCTAAGCTTCTGGTGTCATTCTAAGGGGATCCAGTATCTGTCTGCCTGGAATGACATGATCAACAAACCACGATGCTTTGCCAGAGATGGCCTGCACCTATCGCCCTTGGGATTTCAGATACTGGCTAAGGCTCTTGCCACCCCTATAGTGCTTGTTTTAGGCAAGGTTCAAATGACAAATTCACCACCGTAACAGGTACAAGCAAGCAAAATTGGAGGGTAATGCTACTCAGTGATAGAAGTCTAAACCTCAAAATGCACTCACTCGAGGCACTCCTTAAAATGAAGAACACAGACATCTGTGCAGTGACAGAGACCTGGTTCAAGGCTCCAGAGAGCACCCCTGCACTACCAGGCTATAAACCATATCACACTTTTCGGTCATGTAACCTGGACCGGAACACCAAAGGCGGAGGTGTGTCCATATTCATTAAGGATATCCACACCTCCAGGCTAGTTGCTCAGCATAATGCAGCCGAGGTTATCCAAGTGCAACTAACTCTGGGCAAAACTGCAATCCAAATTGTCGCTTGCTACAGATCGTCCACCATGCACAAGGATTCTCACTCCTCTTTTCTTGATGTACTGGAAAATATTTGGGGTTCATCCAAACACCCTAATAATGGGCGATTTGAACTACTCCACCATTAACTAGGAAAACTACTCGTACCAACCCCTTTGCTCAACGCTTTCTGGAATTCATAAACTCCAATGCCCTGGATCAACTTATCCACCCCCATCAGGGGCAACAGTATCCTAGATCTAGTCATTACCAACATGAGTGACCGGTGTTCCACACCTGAAGTCAATGCCTCATTGGTCCAATCCAACCATAAGCTAATTGCCCTAGATATCCACATCCTGCCACCACCTGCCATTAAGGAAACCATGGTAAAAAATTTCTCCAAAGCCAGCTTCATGCTTCTTAAGACAGAAGTGGTGAACTTCATGACACCCATGCAGATGGGCAATACATTTACGACTACTGAATCCTACACAATTGCACTTTATAAGCACTTACATGAGTGCATGGATCGTGCTATCCCAAACAGAACCACGATGCTATCCTCCAAAAAAAGGTAGCCAATCTGGCGGTTCCCTGCCATAAACAAATTGTACAACAGAAGGAAGAAAGTGTTGCAAAAGAGAGTAAAATTCCATGAGTGGAGGAGCTCCTTGGTCAGCCTCAGTAAGAAGCTGCGATCCCTGATAAAATCCTCCAAAGCTAGTTAAAAAAACAAAATCGCCACTGATTCTAAAGACAAAGCATTCTATAGCTGTGTAAAGAATCTCAATGGCAACACTCATATCTGCTCTGAGTTACAGCACAGTGGTACTAAGTAGACCCAACTGATATTGCCAACATCCTGGCAGATAGGTTCTGTGCTAACTAACTTTACCGCCCTCTCACCCGCTAAAGAGCCCATCTCTATACCAAAAGAATTGAAAGTTCCTGTAATCACAGCTGCACAGGTAAAAACCACACTCTCCAAAGCCACGAACACAGCATCCATGGGACCAGACAACATCCCAGGCTGCGTTCTACATGAACTACAGAACGAACTGGCACCCCACCTAAGTACCATGTTCAATCATAGCCTCAACTCAGGCTTTGTGCCTGCTGAATGGCACACAGCGATGGTTATCCCACTCCCCAAGGCGGGAGCCACAACAGACCCTGGGAACTACTGCCCCGTTAGCCTGACGAGCCTGGTCTGCAAGGCCATGGAACGTATCATCATGGAACTTATAAACAAAGACATTGGTAATCTCCAAACTCTGGACCCCACCCAGTTCAGGTTTGCAAAAGGCAGATAATGTCTCCTAAACCTGATCGACGACTTTGAAGCAGTCACCAAAGCCGTAGACAAGGGTAAGGTGGTTCACACAGCCTATTTAGATCTTGCCAAGGCTTTCAACACCATCCTCCACTCTGAAATAATTGATAAACTCACTAAACTATGTATAAATCCCTATGTTACAAGATGGGTTGCTAACTGGCTCAGTGACAAAACCCACACTGTGAAAGTAGCAGACTCTAAATCCGACTTCAGACCAGTGACAAGTGGAGTACCACAGGATTCAGTCCTGGGTCCTCTCCTGTTTGGTATCTCCTTCTCTGAAGTACAGGCTTGCACAGAAGGTCTTTGGCTAATAAAGTCCGCAGATGACTGCAAACTAGGCCTGGTGTCAAAGCCATGGCCTCAAGCTCAGTGCCAAAAAGTGTATTGTCATGCCCTTTGGTAAAAGCTCTGTACCCATGAAATACAACATAGGCGGTAGTATACTTAACACCGAAAGTGTGATAAGAGACCTTGGGACACAGGTGGACAGTAGTCTCTCCTTTGATAATCACATTGCCACAATAGTTAGGAAATCCTTCTACGTGGCACACCTCATCACAAAAGGTTTCTCATCCAGAATAAAAGAGGTCATTGTTCCCCTCTACTCATCACTCATTAGACTCATTATAGAGTACAGCGCCCCTTTTGGTTTGTACCTCAAAAGACATCTACAACAACTGGAAAGGCCACAGAAATGCCTCATAAAGAGGATTACCAGCCTCAAACAGATGCCCTATGAAGACCGTCTCAAAAAACTCCAGCTTTACTCTGTCGCATATTGCCTACTCAGAGGAAATCTCTGCCTAACATACAAAGCTATGTCAAACCTAGAGCTGTTGGACATGCTCCACTTAAAGAAATCCCAATCCCTCCGAGCTACATGCTCTAGGGACCTAAACCTTGTCACCACATTAAACAGAACATGCCGGAGGGACAGATTCCTGTCCCATAGACTTCCCATACTCTGGAACAGATTACCTATTTATATCAAACAAAGCTCCTCATTACCACTCTTCAAGAAAAATCTTGATGATTGGATGGGAAATAGGAAATTCATCCCGGGGATCACCTCTGTGGCTCTGCTTGACAGTGTCACAAGAAAATAATTTTCTTGGGTGGCGAAAGCCAGGGTACCTTTTTGGCTGGACTTGTATAGGCCCCAGGGCCGATAGCCTAGTACCTACCTATGAACCTAAAGGTCAGAGAGGCGAAAAAATGTGGTTCAAGAAATCTCAGAGATTTTTCACAGATGCGCAAGGTGATTCCTTCTGCAGAGACAGAGGAGGCCGAAATAATGGTAGATGCCCTAGAGGCAGGGGGGGGGGGTCCTCAAAGCCCAGCGTGGCGACGATTCCTTTTGTGGACGTCCATATCAGCGCTCCTGAATTGGGGCCTGACTGGGCTTCTCTGGAGCCAGTCGGTGGTTGATTAACTTTGTACCCAGAAGCCTGGCATGACATCACACAAGACAAGTGGGTACAGAGATTAATTTCCAGAAGATACTCCATGCCCTTCTCTTTTCCACCTCCTCTAACCAAGAAAATCCCGGATGGTTCCACCCAATCACAGGGATCAAGCAATTATAGAAGTCCAAAAGTTGCTTCAAAAGAGAGTCATCCAAACTGTCTTTTCAGACCAGATAGGATTTGGAACTTACTCCAGATTCTTTTTAGTGCCAAAATGAACAGGGGACTGGAGGCCCATCTTGGATCCCAACAAGTTAAAAGAATCAGTGAAGAAGTTCAAGTTTCGAATGGTAACACTGCAGTCTATACTTTCTCTGTTAGGGAAAGACAATTGGATGTGCTCCACAGACCTCCTAGATGCATACTACCACATAAAAATGGACAAAGCATCAAGGAGTCATTTACGCTTCTGGCTGGGAGCCAGTCATTATCAATTTCGTGTTCTGCCCTTTGGTCTCACTGCAGCCCCCAGTGTGTTCACCAAATGCATGGCAGTAGTAACGGATCACTTGAGATGTCTTGGATTCCAAGTGTTTCCGTACCTGGACGACTGGCTCCTGACTGCCACCACCTGACACCTACCTACTTTTACAAGCCAGGGATTCAACCATCCGAATCTGCACTCAACTAGGCATTACTATAAATTGAGAAAATTCTGCCTTGTCACCCCCTCAATGTGTGACTTTTATAGGCGCAGAAACAGACACAGTCGCAATGATGGCTTGTCTTCCTTCAGAGAGAGTGCATAATATAAGACAACAGCTATACAGCCTGCTTTCCCAACACAAGGTCAAAACGAAGACAGTGCTCAAACTTCTAGGAACCATGGCCTCTACTATAACTCTAGTTCCGCTAGCCAGACTACATATGAGAACTCTACAATGGCTACTCTTTTCCCAGTGGTCTCTTTAGCAGCTGCCTCTGTGTCACCACATTTTAATAACAAAATTTTGCAAAAAGGACCTTTATTGGTGGATCCAGTCCAGTCAACTAACGATAGGGAGACCATTCATTCCTCACCAACCCATTGCTACTGTGACCACGGATTTCTCCCAGATGGCGGGGACATTATCTCGGAAGAACAGTCCATGGCACATGGCAAGAACATGAGGCTCACTTGTATATCAATGTTCTAGAGATGACAGCAGTGCTACTAGCATTGCAAGCACCTCACGACTTTCTTCTTCTAGGGACAATAGCATTCCAATCAGACAATATGTTAGTGATATGGTATATAAACCAACAAGGGGGAACCAGATCCTACCCTCTATGTCGAGAGCCTCTTCTTGTTTGGCAGTGGGCGATATCTTCCCAATGCTTTCTAGTTGCAACGCATATCCCGGGGAGAACCAGTGTGATAGCAGACAAGTTCAGCAGGGCAATCTTGATGCCTCACGAGTGATCTCTCAATCAGAAAGTTGTGTAACAGATTTTCTGCAAATGGGGACAGCCTTGCTGCGATCTTGTGTTCCACACCAATGAACACCAAATGCAGCAGCTACTTCACCTTTATCCCCCACCAGGGGGAAGACACCGAGAGACACACTTGTCCACAATTGGCCCTCGGGACTTTTTTATGCTTTTCCTTCCTTTCTGCTAATATCGAAAGTGATTCAGAAAGCAAAGACCTTGGGAAGCAGAATGATTCTCATCACTCCTTACTGGCCTCGTCAGATTTGGTTCCCCTTTCTCTGGCCTCACCTTCTGGGCGATCCATGGACTCTGGACCCAGTACCAGATTTTCTAACACATATTTCAGGCATGTTCCATACCTGTCTCCACACCCTCAACTTGACAGCGTGCTGCTCCACTTCCATCCCTAGTCAGGCTTCATGATGTTCTTCGTGTTTCACTTTTGCATTCATCACATTTGGGTTATCTGCCTGCAGGTAGCCTTCAGCCAGCCTAAATACCAGTGTCTTCAGATTTCTGCATCTGATGCTTTCGCATCTTCCATGACGTCAGGGGTATAAAACATGCAGCCAACGCCATTACCCCAGTCTTTCTTGCCGAGCGGTGCCCGAAGCAGAAGCAGTTCGCAAGTGCCGGACGGCTGACTCCTGAAATTTTAATTTTCGAGTTTCAGACCTGAAGTCTTCAAAAAGATAAGTACCCCATTGGGGATCCTTTTTTCTTGTTCTAACTGATGTCAGAAAAAATTAACTGTCTTGCCTGTGGAAAGCAAATACCTCATAGAGATTTTCATTCCTACTGCATCACCTGTCTAGGCCCAGACTACGGTATTAGAACCCTTCAATGTTAAGTTGTCTCTCTCACCTTCATTCTTGCTGGTTGGGTTCGGAGCCGATCCTCGGCTCCAACTCGGCCATCTACTAAAGCTCGAGAGGTATTTACTGGCTTGAGGCCTCCCCATATCCCACAATGCTTGGCGCTGGATACCCAGATCTCGTTTGCCGCTTCAGCTACGAGGTTGCGTTTTTACTGGCTCAGGTTGTATTAATCTTTTTTGGTCATCTTAGCTTAAAGTCTACCTGTGTATTTTCTTATATATAGATAGACTTTCCCTTTTAGTATATTTAGACTGTGTATCCCCTAGTTTGTCCCACTCAGGAAAGTCGTTTTTTGTTGGAGAGTTTCTACCCCCCCCCTTGTTTCTTCTCTTTAGTGGCTAATCCCCCCCCTTCTTTTGTACCTAATAGGAGTAGTGTTTAGCCTTGTAATATTTGTATATATTTTTATTAGTGGATAGTTTTTGTTGTTATTCAGTGTGGTGTGATAGTTTTTGGTTGTTATTATTGTTAGTTTAACTAGTGCGGGTGTGTGACTGTTCCTGTGTGCCTTGTTTAAGCACTAGTTTAATTTTCTCTCTTTGGTATCTCGTTCCAGTATGTCCAAGGATACCAAAGTTTGAGGCTTCAAGAAGTGTGATTCATGCTGTCAGAAGATGTCTCTGACGGACGATCATACTACTTGTGTTTATTGCTTGGGTTCCCTACACCTGCAGGACTCCTGCTCGGTCTGTCACGCCTTCAGCCCGAGAGTCCTGCAGGAGCGTAGGAACAAGCTTATTTTGAGAGGCTTACTTAAGCCAGAGGGATCCCCGGTGAAGCCTCAGTCTGGGAAATCCTTAAAGCCCGCCAAGCCGTCGGCTCCCAGCTCGGAGCCGTCGCCGAGCGGAGCATCTGCCTCCTCTTCGGTTCCGGCTGGAACCGACATCTCTGGACCTCAGTCGGCTCCGACTTTAGTGTTGCAACCTTCTTTGGGCCGAAAACGTTCTAGGTCCCCTTCCCTAGAATCGGTTCTTTCGGCTCCGAGGTCACCATTGCTTCAGTCGGAACTAAGCCATAGGTCCCACTCCTCTCAGTCCTCCAGGCTATCCGATCATGACTTGGAGAGGGTGATCAGTAGACTCCTTAAATCGCAGGCCCTGGCCAAAATTTTAACCAGCCCATCTCAACAGACTGTGGCTGTCCCTGTGTCTTCAGCAGTTCCTCCTCCGACTCCCCCTTTGTGTTCGGAGCTGGAGCTGGTTGGGGCTCGAATCTTGGGAACGTCGGAGCTGATGCCACACCTTTCGGCTCCTTCGTTGGCTCCGATCTCTTCTTTGGTTCCTTCCTTGGAGGGATCTGGGTGCCGGGACTCCCTCGTCTGCTCCGAGGGGGTGAGTGGCATCGGACCCTTATCCGACCCCGTTCTCCCTCTCGGGGCTTCGGCGCAGGTGAGCTCGACTCTGACATCGGCCTCGGAGCCATCCCTCTCGATGCTGGGAGGGGTTCACGTCTCTTCGGAGCGGGGACCTTCTGCTCTGCCTGATAGGGGCGCCTTCAACGTCATGAGGAGCGTGCTGACTCCTGAGTCGGCTCCTCGATCGGCCCCGTTGGCTCCTCCCTCCATGGTGCCTGCATCGGTCTCTGCCCACCCTTCTGACCCCAAGCGTGGAGAACAGACGCTCTAGGTCGCCCTATTGAGTGTATCTTCCTCTTCTGAGGCCTTCCTTGATCATTCAGAGGAGCCCCCTCGGAAGAGAAAATGTAAGAGGAAACATGTCGACTCCCCCGAGTCAGTCACGTCTGATACCGACTTGGAGGATTCGGAAGGGTCCCCAAGATCACCCTCTGAGGATGTCTCTTTTTCAGACATCCTAGAGATCCTTAAGCAGAGGGGGAACTGGGCTGCCCTTAACCCTTCCGAGAATGAGTCGGTATACCTGGAGCATTTGGTTCTTGCCCTTCCACCTCCTGGGTGTCTCCACCCTTCGACCCGCTGATGGAAGTAGTGGTTCGAAGGGCATGGTCAACCCCGGATACAGTGGAACCAACTCCCCGCAGGCCCACTAAGTTCATTACAGCCCCACCCAATAAACAATTTTTGACAAAAGGTGTCCCCGTTGATGCCATGGTGGTTGCAGCAGCCACGAAGAAGGAGTTGGCTGACCCTTCAGTGCTTATCCATCCACCTAATAGAGTCTAGGACAATGGGCAGGTACGGGAAGCGGATGTTTTCCTCAGCGACTTTTTCCATCCGGTCACTAAATTATCTGTGCCACTTCACCCGCCTTCAAAGGGATCTTCTCAAGGAACTGGGTGATACCCTTCAGGATCCATCAGCTGCGGGGGCTCAAGATAAGATTAACTCCCAGCTGCCGACCCTTAATTCAATCGTCAACTCCTCCATGCGGCTCATTTCTTATGCAGCCGATGGGGCGAGTAGGGCTGCAGGTATAGGCGTGGCTTTGAGAAGACATGCCTGGATGCGGTTATGTAACTTTGCTGACCCCTTTAAGGCGTCCTTCACCAATACCCCCTTTGATGGTTCGGCTCTGTTTGGACCACAGGTGAAGGACACCCTTACCAGGTGTGAGCAGGAAGGCAAGACTCTCTCTGCCGTGGGAGTCCGTTTTTCTACTCCCTCTAGACCATACCCTAAAGGTCATAAGAGTGGGAAAATGTGGTTTCGAAAACCCCAGGGAGTCGTGCCTGACACGTGGTGAGTTTCCATCCAGGGGCAGGGGAGGGAACAATAATAGAAGCTGCTCGATGGGCAGAGGGGGTCCGCAAAAATCAGGGTAGCAGGGAATCTTTCTCTGACAAACCCTTTCAGCACCCCTGAGGGGCTGCCCGACTGTCCACCTTCGGAGGTAGTCGGGGGAAGATTGTCACTGTACCCAGAAGCCTGGCAGCTCCTCACACAAGACAAATGGGTACGGTCTATCATATCCGAGGGTTACAAAATCCCCTGTGTCCACACCCCGGTACAAACAACCAAGTCCCTTCCAGATGTTCCACCTGGTCTAAGGGAACAAGCAGTGCCAGAAATTTCAAAACTGCTAGAAAAAACGGGCTTTCCAGCCAGTCCCAGCAGATCAGCAAGGATCCAGAATTTACTCCAAGTTCTTTTTGGTACCAAAAAAGACAGGGGACTGGAGACCCATTTTGGATCTCAGCAGGTCAAACAAATCTGTTCAAAGAACGAAGTTCCGGATGGTCATGCTTCAGTCCATTCTACCCTTTTTGGGTCAGGACAATTAGATGTGCTCCATAGACCTTCAGGATGCCTACTACCATATCAAAATGGACAGGCGCACCAGAAGGTTTCTCCGCTTGCGGCTGGGAGCCAGTCACTATCAATTCAGAGCCCTGCCCTTTGGTCTCTACACAGCCCCCAGGGTGTTCACCAAATGCATGGTAGTGGTTACGGCTCACCTGAGACGGCGAGGATTCCAGGTGTTTCCATATCTAGATGACTGGCTCCTTACTGCTTCCACCAGGTTCAGCTACTGCGAGCCAGGGATTATACCATCCAAACTTGCTCCAAGCTAGGTATCTCAATAAATTTCGAAAAGTCTGCATTGTCGCTTTGTCAGTCTATAACCTTTATAGGTGCAAGATTAAATACAAAAGATCTGTCTGCAAAACTTCCTCTAGACAGAGTGTCAGACATTCGCCGATATGTGCAGGTCTTACTGCAGTGCAAAAGGATTCAGGCCAGATTTGTACTAAAAGCATTGGGTCTCATGGCAGCAGCAGTCATACTAGTTCCCCTGGCTCGTTATCACATATGGATTCTTCATTGGATACTTTTTACCCAATGGTCCTTTAAACAACTTCCGATGTCTCAAAAGATAAAAATCACTCAATCATGCAAAGACCACCTGGCGTGGTGGATGGTCTCCCCTCTAGTATTCCAGGGCAGACCGTTTGTTCTCCCTCCTCCTGTTGCCACGGTGACCACTGATGCCTCCCTGATCGGGTGTGGGGGGGGCATTTTCAGGGCAGGACTGTCCAGGGCACTTGGCAACCTCTAGAGTACCACCTGCACATAAACGTCTTGGAGATGAGAGCGGTGCTTTTAGCATTGCAAGCTCTTCAGGACTCTCTGCCCACCGGGGCTATTGCAATTCAAACAGGCAATATGCCTGTAGTGTGGTACATCAGCAAGCAGGGCGGAACCAAGTCCTATCCCTTATGTCGAGAAGCACTCAGACTCTGGCAGTAGGCGATCTCCTCTCAATGGTTTCTGATAGCAACGCACATCCTCGGGAAATCCAACATCATAGCAGACAGGCTAAGCAGAGCTATTCTCATGCCTCACGAGTGGTCTCTCAATCAGTCAGTAGCAGACAAAATTTTCCGCAGATGGGGTCAACCTTGCTGCGACCTTTTCGCAACTCCTCTCAACAGCAAGTGCGACCTTTTCGCAACTCCTTTCAACAGCAAGTGCGACGATTTCTTCACTCTCTTCCCCCTTCCCGGGCACTCCCCCAAAGACGCTCTATTTCACGATTGGCCCCGGGACCTTCTCTATGCATTCCCACCCTTTCCCCTAATTCCCAAACTAATTCAGAAGGCGACCGCATTGGGATCCAGTTTGATCCTCATTGCCCCTTACTGGCCTCGACAAATTTGGTTCCCATTCCTGCATCGTCACCTACTGGAGCAGCCTTGGAATCTGGACCCAGTGCCAGACCTCTTGGTCCATCAGTCGGGCGGGCTGCACCAATCCTTTCAGTCTCTCAACCTCACAGCTTGGTTGCTCCACTTCCAACCTTAGCCAGGCTTCCACATATTTCTCAGCCGATGTGTGAAATCATCCTTTCTTCGCACAAATCTACCACCAGGAAGACTTATGCTAGTAAGTGGAAACATTTCTCTTTCTGGGCAGAGGCTAGGAATATAGACCCCTTTACAGCCCCTGTCCATCACGTTCTAGATTTTTTAGCAGAATTCTTTCAAGCTGGCTCCTCGTCTGCCACCATTAGGGTCCAATTAGCTGCTATCGCAGATTTCCACGCTGGCCTGTCAGAAACCAGCATCATGTCCCACAAACTTTGCAAGGCCTTTCTTAAAGGGACTATTTTGCTTAGGCCCCCAGTCAGAGATTCCCCGCCTCCGTGGGACTTAAACTTGATATTAGCTTCCTTGATTCTCCCCCCTTTTGAACCTGCGGCTTCCTGTTCCTTAAAATTGCTCTCCTGGAAGACACTCTCTTTAGTAGGCATCACCTCAGCTAGGAGAGTTTCGGAACTTTAATCCCTCTGTAATCGTCCTCCTTACCTTGTGTTTCATAAAGGATAGAGTTTCACTCAGGACTAATCCTTCATTTCTGCCCAAGATACCTTCCGAAACAAACCTGAATCAGGCTATTGATCTACCTGTCTTTTTTCCTAACTATTCGAACAAAGCTGAACAAAAGTTACACCAATTGGACGTTCATAGGCAGTTACGTTTTTATTTGGATAGGACCAAGCAAACAAGGAAATGAGACCAACTCTTCCTATCCTATGCTGAGGGCAAACAGGGCCTGCCAGTTTCTAAAGTAACCTTATCCAGGTGGTTGTCCTCTATTATTACTTTGATTTATCAGCTAAGACATAAAGAACTCCCTACTGAACCCAAAGGTCATTCCACCAGAGCGTTAGCTACTTCGGTAGCTTTGCAAGCAAGACTACCTATGGAATCTATTTGTGCCGCAGCCACATGGGCCACTCCTCATACTTTCATTTCACATTACAAGTTGGATATGGCTTCTAGGAGTAGAGCTGCTTTTGGTTCCACTGTGCTGAAGAGTCTGTTCCGATGAGCCACCCAGGACTAAGGTACTAGGGACGCTGTCCCAACCAGCAAGAATGAAGGCGAGAGAGTCAACTTAACATTAAGAAGTTATGTACCTACCATAAAATTCCATGTTAGTTGTCGTCTTCTCGCCTTCTTTCTTGCATCCCACCCTCCATCCTCCAAGCCTGGACAGACCGAGAAGAGTCCGTTTTTGAGGCCTTCTTCCTCTGGCTGAGTCTTATCTTGGTTATATCCACCTCTTAGTACTGTAGGAAAACCTTGTAGTATAGACAGGTGTCCTTGTATTTTCTATGGTGTTAGTTGTGCCAAACGAGATCTGGGTATCCAGTGCCAAGCATTATGTGATATGGGGAGGCCTCGAGCCAGTAAATACCTCTCGAGCTTTAGTAGATGGCCGAGTCGGAGCCGAGGATCGGCTCCGAACCCAACCAGCAAGAAAGAAGGCGAGAAGGCGGCAACTAACATGGAACGTTATGGTAGGTACATAACTTCTTATTATCTTCCATGCGGACAGGGTTTCCCTCAAGACTAATACAGATTTTATGCCCAAGGTGGTGTCTAGTGTGGCTCTAAACCAGTCCATTCATTTACCTACTTTTTTCCCTAATCCTCAGAATAAGGAGGAAGTGATACTGCATTCTCTGGATGTGCACAGACCGCTTAGATTCTGTTTGGACAGAACTAAGGCGTTCAGAAAATCCTACCAGCTGCTGGTTAACTTTGCTGCAGGGGCAGAAGTGAAGGCCATTTCAAAGCAAACCATATCCAAATGGATAGCCCATTGCATCCAGTTCTGCTACAAGCACCATGGAAAACTACCCCACAGGAGGTAAGATAACATTTCACCAGGGCTGCATCTACCTCTACAGCATTTCTCAGAGGAGTCCCTACCCAGACACATCCTGGAAGCTGCCACCTGGAGCTCTGTACATAATTTCACCAAGCATTACCACTTGCCTGCCTTTTCTAATCCAGAGCTGGATTTGCCACAGCAGTCTTACAGGGCCTAATTGCTAGCCCTAATGCTCTTTAACTGCCTCCACCCTTCCTTAGCTTTGGGAATCAACTCAAATGTGATGACTGCAACAGTGAAACACGATGAACATAGTACAGTTGTGTTACACATACAATAAATGTAGATGTTCGAGTGTATTCACTGTTGCAGTCCTGGTTACCTTCCCTTCAGCCCCCTGACATTTCTTGGCTCTACCTTTCCTTCTTGTTTGGCATATATTATATCATGTGTATTTGCTTTTTGCTGGGGGTGATGTTCATTGTGTTTCACTTTTGCAGTCATTACATTTGGGTAATCTGCTGGCAGGTTGCCCTCAGTCGGCCTGATTAACAAAGTCTTGGGTCCTGCTTCCGTTGCTGTCCCTTCTTCCATGACATCAGGTCTTCAGGGGTATAAAACATGCAGCCGATGCCATTACATCAGTCTTTCTTGCTGCGCGGTGCCCAAAGCAGAAGCAGTTTGCAAGTGCAGGTTGGCCGACTCCTGAAATTTTCGTTTTTGAGTTTCAGAACCGAAGTCTTCAACTTGAAGCTAAGTACCCCATTGGGGAAACTTTTTCTTGCTCCTTACCGATGTCAGTAAAAGTTAATAATTGTATTACTTGTGGGAAGTAAATACCTCATAAGGATTTTCATTTGTACTGTATTCCTTGCCTAGGCCCTGACCACGACGTACCTTGCTGTCAGTTTTGTGCTTTATTTAATCAGCGCAATATCCATCGGTACATTCCTGCTTCAAAATATTTCGGCTTCCGGTTTAATTATTCAGAAATTATGTCTGTTAGCCATCCGACTACCGGAATACCAAAAAAATGCAAAGAAAAAGACAGTGACTTTAAGGTCCAAAACTGCCGACAATGCTTCTCCTAAGCCAGTCGCAAGTTCGCTGGTACTCAATGAGGTGCTTTTGCAGCCCCTGATACCCGCTACTTCTGATTCACAGGCCTCTACTAAGACCCATTCGGAGTCCTGTATGCCGCGAGATGCTTCAGATATGGAACCCGCAGATGTCTCTACCTTGGATGAGTCCGGAGCCGCTGAGCAGGCACCGGCTTCTGAGGGTGTATTCAGGCCTACAGACTTGCATATTAAACCAACTCCAACTTCAGTGCTAAGGCCTGAATCTCGATGTATGTCTAAAAAAATTATCCCCAGGCCACATGTTCAGGCCCCTATGCCTAAAAAACAAATGATCAAAATGGCTGAAGATTTAATTACTCTAATCAGGGGTAGTCATCGCCCCCCCCCACCCCCACCCCCCAATAAGAGGCCTAGGATTGAATTTGACTATGAATCTTCTGAACAGGACTCTGTTTCTTCTGACACTTCTAATGATCTGGATTTGTCCATACCTACTTATGAGGACTCTGATGCAGAGGAACATTCCCTCTGCTTTTCCGCCTGAGGATTTCTCTTTTGGGGAAAGTTTACATACCTTAAGGGAGCATTTCCACTGGGAAAGTCAGGATTTCTCTGAATCCAAAAAGAAGCTTAGAGATTTCCTTCTTCTTCCTCAGCATTGGCCTCATCATGGGACTGCTTAAACAGAAAATTATGTTTATTTCTGACTGTGTGGAGAATAAAGGTTTGCAGGATTTATTGCATTCAGCTGAACAAGTTGGCAACCATATTTTGTAATGTGGTTGCGATTCTTTAGAGGCCTCTTGTAGGGCTGCTGTTACTGGGTCTGTGCTTAGAAGGCATGCTTGGCTTAAGGAGCAAACTCTGCCTGATCATGTTAAAGCAAAACTTCTGGATGCTGCTTTACAGCAGGACCCCTTATTTGCCAATAAGGCTGAAGAAGTTCTAAAAAAAAGATGGAAGATAAAGCTAAATCTATGCAAACTGTGAAAGATTTCTTACAAGTGCAACCTCCTAGATTTAGTAGGCATTGGCCTACTAAGAACTGGTCCTTTCCAGCTCCTTCCAGAGACACGACGGCCAAACCCAGACATTCCAAAACCACCAGGTTTCAGTCCCAAGGGAATTTCGGAACTAAGTAATGGGGTGCTTCCACTTCCAAGTCTGGAAACAACAAGGCATCACCCTATGGTAAACAGTCTCACTGGCTTCCCTTTGAAATTACCAAGCACGTAACCTCTTAGCCGCCCCTTTGGGGGGAAAACTGTCCCATCATTCAAGAAACTGGCAATTTATAATCCAGGACAAATGGATTTTAAATGTAGTGTCCCAGGGATACAGATTTCATTTGCACACGCTGCCAACTCCAAACGGATGGCCAGACCTTGCTCCAAATCAGTGGGCAGAGGCTCAGAAACAAGTACTTTGGGGCTATTCAGCTAGTTCCAGAAGAGGAAAAGGGACAAGGTTTCTATTCCAGACTTTTCCTGGTACCCAGAAAAAATAAATCATGGCGTTCAATTCTGGACCTGTCTACTCCAGACACCTTTTTGTACATTCCAAAATTCAAGATGCTGTCTCTTCACCAGTTACTTCCTATGTTAGGCAAGGATGCCTGGTTGGCAACTCTCGACTTGAGGCTTACCTGCATATTCCAATCAAGGAATCTTGCAGAAGATTCCTATGCTTCAAAGCAGGCTGCATGCATCATCAGTTCTCTGCATTGCCCTTTGGCTTGTCTTCTGTGCCCAGGGTATTCACAAAGTGCCTGGCTCCAGTAATTGCATTTTGCAGGCAAAGAAATATTCAAATATATCCATACCTGGACGATTGTCTAATTCAGGCAGAAAACCAGACCTTTCTTCTATAACATCTGACGTTTGTAAAAAGAGTTCTAACCTGTCTAGGGTACACCATAAATGAAAAGAAATCTCAACTGGTACCCTCTCAAAAAATTACATTCCTGGGTGCAAGCTTGAATACAACTGCCCAGATGGCTTTCCTTACGCCAGAAAAGCAAATTCATTTGGTGACTTGCTTCAAACAGGTGGCCACAAAAACCCTGCTATCTGCAAAGCAAATACTGTAAGCCTTGGGGTTCATGGCCTCTTGCATTCTTCTAATTCCATATGGAAGACTGCATATGAAGAAACTTCAGTGGTACTTAAAAAGTTTATGGAGTCAACATTGTCACAACCTGGAAACAATGATTCCGATCATATCTTGCCTGCGCCTAGAGTTCTATGGTGGGCAGAGGCTTGCCACCAAAACAAGGGACTGCCATTCACACCAACCCCCTGCCGCCCAAACCCTAACTACAGACGCATCAGACTGTGCATGGGGAGCTCATCTGGCAGGGAAGTGCATTCAGGGCAAATAGAGCCCAAATCAAATGAACCTTCATATCAATCAAAAAGAAATGCTAGCTGTACAGAATGCACTGACAGCCTTCAAGGACTACCTTCATCCAGGACAATTACTGATAAAGACTGACACCACGGTTATGTGGTACATAAACAAGCAGGGGGTATACATTCCTACCCCCTCTGCAGACTAGCCATGGCATTGTGGAACATGGCCTTGAGCTACCAAGTACAACTACAAGCTCAATTCCTGCCAGGAAAACAGAATGTTCTGGCAGAATAACTAAACAGAAATCTCATTGACCTTCACGAATGGAAACTGGAACCATGGATTTTCAACATCTTGACACGCAAATGGGGGAGCCCAGACATAGATCTTTTTGCCTCACCCCAGAACTACCAGTTGGACAAATTTTGCAGAAGAACTCATCACATAAAAGCCTGGAAAGTGGATGCTCTGTCCTTCAGCTGGAAAAACCTATCAGTCTATGCCTTTCCCCCTCTGCCTTTGCTCTCCAAAGTTCTACTAAAAGTCCAACAGGACAAACCAAAAATGATTTTGATTGCTCCAGACTGGCCTTGCCAACACTGGTACCCATTCTTGCACAGTGTCACACATTTCTCTGTGGCACCTACCTCAGACACTTTCCTTACTGTCTCAGCAGGAGAAACAAATTCTGCACCCTCAGCTCCAAACATTGAATCTTGCAGATTGGCTAATCACTTAAATTAACCCCTTAGCATCTCTCAGCAAACCTGTGATGGATGTCATTTTGGAGGCGATAAGACTTAGTACTAGCAAATCTTATGCTGACAAATGGAAAAGATTCTGTGCCTGGAATCAGTCTCAAGGGATGAGCACAGCAGTGCCCAATTTACCTCAGATTTTGCAATACTTAACTGAGATGCTTCACAAGGGCCTGTCTTTTTCTTCCATAAAAATCCATGCCTCAGCCATTTCAGCTCATTACAATACAGATCCCCCCCCTCTCTCATCCTCTTCTAAAGCAGTATCTGAGAGGTGCCAAAAACTTGAGACCACCCAGGAGAGCTCCAACCCCTGCCTGGGACCTTAACTTTGTATTGGAGAAACTCACTCTACCTCCTTTAAAGCCAGCTGCAACTGCAGACTTAAAATGTATTTCCTGGAAAACGGCCTTCCTTTTAGCAATCACTTCAGCTAGAAGGATATCTGAATTACAGGCCCTTATGACAGTGGAGCCTTTCATCATCTTTCATGCGGACAGGGTGTCACTCAGGACCAATCCATTATTCATGCCCAAGGTGGTATCCAGTGTGGCTTTTAATCAATCCATTCATTTGCCAAGTTTCTTTCCCAATCCACAGAACAAGGAAAGGCGGATTCTGCATTCATTGGATGTACACAGACAACTTAGATCCTACTTGGACAAGACTAAATCTCGAAGAAAATCTGAACAGCTGCTGGTAGCATTTGCTGCAGGGGCAGAGGGGAAGGCTATAAGCCATTGTATTCATGTCTGTTATAAGCCCCATGGAAAACCTATCCCCCAGGGGATCAGATCTCATTCCATCAGAGCTGCATCTACTTCAGCAGCCTTTCTCAGAGGTGTTCCTACCAGGGATATTCTAGAAGCTGCTACCTGGAGTTCAGTTCATTCAGTTCATACTTTCACCAAGCATTATCACTTACAGTGTTCTCTAAATCCAGAGCTGGCTTTGCCACTGCTGTTTTGCAGGGCCTTATAGCTGGTCATAATGCTGTATAAATCCATCCTTCCAACCTTCGCTTTGGGAATCTACCCAAATGTAATGACTGCAACAGTGAAACACCTTGAACATAGTACAGTTGTGTACACTTACCATAAATGTAGATGTTCGAGTGTATTCCCTGTTGCAGTCCTGGTTACCCTCCCTCCAGCCTCCTGTTTTTCTTTTACTATACCTCTTCTTTCTTTTATTATGTTTAAAAGCCTTTTTGGTGTGTTTGCTTTTGTTTGGAGGTGTATTTTTGTGTTTCTAATTATATATATATATATATATATATATATATATATATATATATATATATATATATATATATATTTTGCTCCCCGTTTGGGGGACACCTGACATCTGGGGCAAGAAAAACTGATGTAATGACTTCACCTGCATGTTTTATATCCCGATGACCTGATGTCATGGAAGAAGCGACAATATCTGATGCAGAAATCGGCTGAGGGGCTGCCTGCATGCAGATAACCCAAATGTGATGACTGCAACAGTGAATACACTCAAACATCTACATTTATGGTAAGTGTACACAACTGTACTGTTTCTCCCCTGCAGTTACACATATCCTGACTGCTAGCAAATGGAAAAGATTTTCTCTCTGGGCACAAGCTAAAAACATAGATCCATACACAGCCTCCATTCCCTTTGTGTTAGAATTTCTAACTGAACTTTTTCATCGGGGATCAGCTGCTGCTACAGTCAAAGTTCAATTAGCAGCTATCTCCAATTTTCATTTGGGACAACATAAATGTAATCTTATGGCTCACAGATTGTGTAGATCATTTTTGAAAGGCACTACCTTACTAAGGCCTCCTTTTCAAGAACCTATACCCTGGGATCTAAATTTTGTTCTTTCAAAACTTTCCTCACTGCCTTTTGATCCTTCACATACTTGTGATTTAAAGTTCCTTTCATGGAAGACCATTTTTCTGGTTGCCATTACATCCGCCAGAAGAGTGTCAGAGCTGCAAGCACTCTCGGTCAAATCTCCTTACCTAATATTTCATAGAGACAGAGTTTCCATTCGCACTAATCCTTCTTTTGTCCCCAAGGTTTGTTCTCAGTCAAATATGAATCAAACTATTAAACTGCCACTCTTTTTTCCAAATCATGCAAATAAAACAGAATATACGTTTCATCAACTTGATGTACACAGACAGTTAAGGTTCTATCTACATAGAACCAAAGAGTTTAGGAGCGCAGACCAATTATTTGTATCTTTTTCTGAGACAAGGAAAGGAATGCCAGTCTCCAAGATAACGTTATCAAACTGGATTTCAAATTGCGTATTTTGTATTTACTCTTCTAATTGCAAAGAACTCCCATTTGAAATTAAAGCTCATTCCACCAGGTCTATGTCTACATCTCTTGCTTTTCAAGCCAGAATTCCAATGGACAGTATATGTGCAGCAGCAACTTGGGCTACCTTTCATACCTTTATTACTCATTACAACTTTAACTTTGCCTCCAGGGGTAGAGCCTCCTTTGGGTTCCATGGTTCTTAGGAGTATATTCCCGTGCACCACCCGAGAAAAAGGTGCTAGGGACGCTGTCTCATATGTAAGAATGAAGGCGCGATAGGACTACAGAACATAAATAAGTTAAGTACTCACCATAACATTCCATGTTTGTAGTCCATCTCGCCCTTCATTCTAACAAACCCACCCACCTACCTACCTTCGAGGATCTGGAGACCAGATAGTGTCTATCTTCCTTAGGTTTGGAGACCTTTCATTGTGGAAATACCTTCTATCACTTTTATAGACAGCAGCAAACAAGATCTGGGGATTCTTGCTAGTGCATTATGGGATTACCTACCTTGCCATGAGCCAGCTTAGAGACTTCGAGCTTTGTAATCGACCGAGTCAGAGTCGCGGATCAGCTCCGAACCCATATGTAAGAATGAAGGGCGAGAGGGATTATAAACATAGAACGTTATAGTGAGTACTTCACTTCTTTTTTGCTATATCCATGTCTATAGCTAAGAGAGATACTATGCCCTAAGTCTTACAGACAACATGCAGGCAGAAATGCTGAGTAGATGGATCAAGGCAAGATACAAAATGCCCCATCTCTCTCTGAGAGAGTTATTAAATTAATAATAAACATTACTGTTGGGTTAGCTTGGATGACATCACTCTTTGTCACCGGACTTCAGTTCTCAGGCTAAACAGATACTAGCAGAGTTGTAACATCTCTGTGTGAGAAGTACATAACTCTCAGAAGTTTGCAGAACTTGGAGGTCTTAAAGCAATACAATGCTTTTACATGTGAAACCTGTTAATTATTTATTTCAAGACAATACAAAGCCTTCTAACTCTAGACATTGTCTGCTACTGAACTGAGAGCTAACACAGTCGTTAAACACTTAAATTTTAACTTATTTTCTTGGAACTTTTGCAAGTTAACTTTGTATGTTCCGGCTTCTACTATTAAAACATATAATCTGAAGTAGCTACTTCATTTGCTCTGCAACCTGTAGGTATCGGGTCCGACTTCGGATCCGAGCCGGCAGCTTACCAAGCTCCAAGATCTGAGCTCCTAGCTCCTCCCCCTACCCATAATCCCCTGCTACCAACCACATTACCCCAGATCATTTTTTGCCGCAGCTGAAGAAGCTTTACTTTTGAAGAGCTCCTGGCTGGGTGAGATCGTTTTCAATCTTTTTTCACCAAAAACTTCAAAATCGCGTGTGTGTGGTAGTAAAACCTTCTACCCCCTTGTTAATGTTAGTTTTTTAAATTTTTACTGGTACAGTAGTTAGTTTTTTTGTCACTCCCCCTCCCTCCTTAGCGTTTGTGTGTGTGTGAGTGCTTCAACATGGCGGAAGGGCCTAAGGCCATTTTTTCCAAATGTACTGAGTGTGGCCACAAGCTTTCCACAGCTGATGGCCACACTCTCAGTGCGTTTTGTGCCTGGGGGCAGCCCATCTCTCAGAGGCCTGCCAGATCTGTGTGGCCTTTAACCCCCGGGCACTTAGGGATAGGAAGAACAAGCTGATCCTGGCGGGAAAGCTCCCCCAGGAGTCAGCTTCTTCTTCCTCTCCTGTTCGGGCTCCGGCTGCCTCGGCGGCCTCTGTTCCCTCAGCTCAACCCGGGACTCAACCTCCCACTTCGGGTTTGAGCTCTGGGGAAACTAGTGCCTCCTCAACTAAGGAGAAGAGGCACAAGGATAAGGAGGGACATAAATCCCATAAAAGGCGGACTGAGTCTCACCCCTCGGCTCCGCCAGCTAAAATAACTAAGTCTCCTTCGGGGGTCTCAGGATCCTTCTCCTCTCGGCTCCGTTCGCCTAGCTTCTCGCCGGAGGAGGATCGGTCACCCTCGAGGTCGTCAAGGAGGCCCTCCCGGCCCGCCTCGACTACCTCTTCCAGGTCAACAAAAAGCATCTCCGATGCGGATATGGATCGGATGATGCATCGGTTCTTACAGACCCAAATGCAGATGGGGGTGCTCTTGCATCCCCCCCCCTCTGGGGGGGAGAGCGGCCCCCATATTTGCCCCAATCACTCCTTGTCCGACTCGTTTTTGGATCTTGGAGTCATCGGATTCGGACCCAGGGAATTGTCGACGCCGATAGCGCTGGTCTCTTCGCCGACTATGCCCTCGAGTTTGTCGGATCCGAGCTCTCGGGGCCGAGGGCTGAGCATCGGATCCGAGGGAGTTGTATCTTCGGAGCTGTTGGGTTCGGAGCGCACCTCTCTCTCTGCGCCGACTGCTTCGGCTCCAACCCCGATCCCTTCCTCGGAGCCGAGGAGATTGCTCTCAGAGGCTTGCGAGGGTGAATCTCCTTCGGCTTTTGAGGTAGTGGAAAGGATACTGTCGAGATCCTCCAGATCCCCAGTTCGGGCTGTGGATCCACCCATACCCCCACTGTATGAGGGTCTGTCTTCTATCATCCGACCATCGGGACAGCCTGCCCAAGCCCTCCAGCTAGTTTCTGTTGAGGAACAACAACCCGTGGACGAGCCCTCTTTGGATAGCCCCACCGAGGAGGTTCCTTGGAAACGTCGGTGTAAAAGGAGGCACCTGGACTCCCCTGAGTCCGTTACCACTGACACGGACTTAGATGATAGGGAGGGTTCCCCAAGGTCACCCCCTGAATATGTCTCCTTTGGAGACATCATGGAAATGTTGCGTATTAGAGGGGGGTGGTCTGCCCAAAAACCTTCCCTTGATGAATCCGTGTTCCTGGAGGCGTTTGTGGCAGGCCCATCTACTTCTTGGGTGTCCCCTCCGGCCGACCCCCTGGTGGACTTAATTACCACCAGGGTGTGGAAGGAGCCCGACACCGTGGAGCCAATACCTAGGCGTCCTGACAAAATACTGAGCCCCCCCCCCACAGATAGGCAATCGTGGGCCAAAGGATCCCCTGTTGCCATGTTGGTGGCGGCGGCCACCAAGAAAGAACTCGCTCAGGAGAGTTCTCTGGTCCACCCGCCAGATAAAGAATCTCTAACGTTGGACCGGATTGGGAAGCGGATGTTTGCTTCAGCGACCTTTTCTATAAGGTCACTGAACTATATGGCACATACCATCACGCTACAGCGAGACTTGATCAAGGAATACGCTGCAACCCCCCCCCAGAGTCCATGTTGGTCGGAGACAGGAATGTGTTTACGACACGAATGGCCACTCTGAAATCCATCTCCAATACGTCTATGCGGCTTCTCTCTCATGCTTCGGAGGGAGCCGCTAGAGCTAGCGGAGCAGGGGTCGTCTTACGACGCCACGCCTGGCTCCGTCTTTGTGACATTGTGGATCTCTTCAAGGCATCCTTCACGAACGCCCCCTTTGACGGTTCTGCTCTTTTCGGCAAGACCATTCGCGATACGCTGGTCCAAAGCGAAAAGGATGGGAAGACGCTGTCTGCCGTCGGAGTCCGCTTCTCTAGTCCCCAAAGATCCTTCTCCAGGAATCAGAGGGGACAAAAGAAGCTGTGGTTCCGCAAGTCTCAGCAATCCCATCCAGCTGCGGACCACTCGTCCTCTAGAGGTAGAGGAGGACAAGGTGTGAACGCCGGCCCAGAGGCAGAGGGGGGGACCCATAATTTCGGGTCTAGAGAACCTTTCTCGGACAGACCCTCACAACAGCCCCGAGGGCTTGCCTGACTGTCCCTCTCTGGAGGCAGTCGGGGGGCGGTTGACGGAGCACCTGTCAAACTGGGAGTCCCTTACAACAGATGGATGGGTGCTCCGTATCATTTCCGGAGGTTACTTCATTCCTTTCCTAAATCTTCCCCCCAAAACCAAACACCTCCCCGATGTACCACCTGATCAGAGGGAGGCGGCAGCTTTAGAAATTTTAAAGCTGCTAAGAAAAAGAGCCATCCAGCCCGTCCCCCCCAGATCAGTCCGGATTGGATTATTACTCAAGGTTCTTTTTGGTGCCAAAGAAAACGGGGGACCTCAGACCCATCTTAGACCTTTCCGCTCTAAACCTGTTTATACCCAAGGAAAAGTTCCGGATGGTCACTCTTCAATCTATGCTCCCCCTTCTGCGGGAGAACGACTGGATGTGCTCCATAGACCTCTAGGATGCGTACTACCACATTTTAATGGACAGAAGATCCAGCAGGTTTCTCCGCTTCCGGCTCGGAGCCAGTCATTATCAGTTCAGGGTTCTTCCATTCGGCCTCACTTCAGCCCCTAGAGTGTTCACCAAAGTCATGGCGGTGGTTGCTGCCCACCTGAGACTTCAGGGCATTCAGATCTTCCCGTACCTAGACGACTGGCTCCTTACCGCGACCAACAGGCATCAGCTCTCAGTAGCGAGAGATTATGCACTGACTCTAGCCCACAACCTAGGCATTTCAGTAAACCTGCAGAAGTCCTGCCTGTGCCCCACTCAAGCCCTGGAATTCATAGGGGCCAGGTTGGATACTCGAATCTCTTGAGCTACCCTAACATCAGTCAGACTGAACAGCTTGTCTTATCAGGTGTTAGCCCTTCTACGGAATCCTTCTCCTCCAGCGGAGTTGGTCCTGAGGGCACTAGGGTCTATGGCAGCCGCGATCGGTCTTTCCCTCCATGCCCGCCTGCGAATGCGGATATTGCAATGGACCCTTCAAGTCCAAAGGTGCTTCTTGCTCCACCCGTTGAACACGCCCATACTGCTGAGCAGAGTTTGTAGGGACTCCCTTCTTTGGTGGTTGCAAGCGCGGGAACTCAGAGAAGGGAGGCCCTTTGTGTGATCCCCCCGGTCGAAGCCATGTTGACCACGGACGCTTTTCGCCTCAGGTGGGGGGCATTGTTCAGGCAGATTCGTTCAAGGCACGTGGAGTCCCCTAGAGACCGCATTGCATATCAATGTCCTAGAGATGAGGGCAGTGCTTTTGGCGTTGCAAGCCCTCCACGACCTTCTTCCCCTGGGGACTATTGCGATCCAGACAGACAAACATGTCTGTAGTCAGGTACATAAACAGGGAGGAACCAAATCTTACCCCCTGTATCGAGAGGCCATGAGAGTTTGGGAATGGGCGATCTCCACTATCCGCTTTCTGGTAGCAATGCACATCCCGGGACGATCCAACATATTAGCGGACAAGCTAAGTCGGGTGCTCCTCACTCCGTACGAGTGGTCTCTGAATCCATCTGTTGCGAAACAGATCTTCCACAAATGGGGTCAGCCTGGCTGCGATCTTTTTGCTTCTCCTTTAAACACAAAATGCAGCGAGTACTTCGCAATAATTCCCCCCAGAGGGGAAACCCCCAAAGACGCTCTGGTCCATGCTTGGCCTCCCGGGCTCCTTTATGCTTATCCTCCCCTTCCTGTCATGATGAAGTTCATTCAGAAAGCCTGTTGGTTGGGGAGCAGAGTTATCCTCATAGCCCCATTCTGGCCTCGGCAGATCTGGTTCCCCTTTCTGTGGTCTCAGTGTGGCTCTTCCGTGGATTCTGGATCCCAGTCCAGAACTGATTTCTCATCCCGCGGATTGCCCAATGCCCAACCTGGTCAGCCTCAAGCTTGCGGCTTGGCTGATCCAGTTCCATTAATGACTAGGACTCCCGGTATCTCATCTCCCGTTAAGGCCATTCTGGTTGCGGCTCATAAGCCATCTACCAGAAAACTTTACAACAGTAAGTGGAAACGTTTTTCCATTTGGGCCGAAGATAAGGGCTTGGACCCATTTACTGTCCCTATCCCGACCATCCTAGACTTCCTCTCATTAATCTTTCGTCAGGGAGCAAGCACTTCTGCGGTTAAGGTACAATTGGCGGCAATCTCCCATTTTCATGTGGGTGATGGCATAGGTTCCTTAGCATCTACAAAGTTGTGCAAAACCTTCTTACGAGGCATCTTCCTTTTAAATCCACCAATAAAGTCTGTGGTTCCCCCATGGGACCTCACTCTAGTCTTGCAAGCCTTAACAAGTCCACCTTTCGAATCTGCGGCCTCAATTCCGTTGAAGTTCTTGTCAAGGAAAACAGCCTTCTTAGTGGCCATTACTTCGGCCAAAAGGGTTTCAGAATTACAAGCCTTGTGTATGAAGCCTCCTTACCTTATCTTTCACAACGATAGAGTGTCCCTCAGGACTAACCCGTCTTTCTTGCCTAAGTTTGCTTCAGAAGCAAATATAAATCAATCAATAAATTTACCAGTGTTTTTTCCCACATTTCAGAACAAGGGAGAATACACATTACACAGATTGGATGTACACAGACAGCTGCGTTTCTACTTGCATTGGACTAGAGAGATGTCCTTCAAGGATGCATCTGCAGTCATAACATATGGGTTGTCCTGCCTCAGGCAGCCCTTCGGTCAGCCGGATTCCAAAGTCTGGGTCTGGCCTCGGCTGATGTCGCACTTTCCCCAACGTCAGAGCTTCTGGGGTATAAAGGCATCAGCCGACGCCATTTTCCTCAGTCTTTCTTGCTGCGCGGTGCCCGAAGCAGAAGCTGTTGGCAAGTGCCGGTCGGTCAGATCCAGAAATTTCAGCTACCGAAGACTTCTAAAAAAGCTAAGTACCCCGTTGGGGACTCTTTCTTGCCTCAGCCGATGTCAGACAAAGTAAATAATTGTTTAACTTGTGGGAAACAAATACCTCATAAGGATTTCCATTCTTACTGCCTTCCTTGCTTAGGCCCAGACCACGACGTATCAGCTTGTTTAGCCTGTGCCTCCTTCAACCGACGGACTCTTAGACGTCGGTCGGAGTTTGCAGAAGAGTTTTTTGTATCCGCTTTTGCATATAAAATGCCGTCTGAGACTCCGACTACACATTTAGCCAAAAAACGCAAGGAAAAGGACCGACACTCGCGGCCCGCGGTTTCGGCTGAATCCACGGTTAGGCCTACCGCGAGTGTCTCAGTTTTGGCTGAAACCGAGTCCTCGGTTCTTACTTCTGCCGAAATCATACCTCCGACAACCGAGGCCAGAGAGGCCCCGGCTGCGTCGGCTACAGAAATCCCTACCGAAGAAGCAAGCGCACAAGAATTGTCCGACACCATTCCATTGGACATTTCTACTCCTGCACGTGGGGCAGCTAGGCCCCCTGCTTCTATGTCTATTAAGGCCTTCTCCAGAGCTAAAGCAGCTAAAATTTCAAAAGCCTTACCTGCAAAAGCTACTTCTCAGAGACCTTCCTCAAGTTCTCAGATTCTCAGCCTTGCTGAGGACCTTATATCCATGATTAGGGGTTCCCAACCTCAACCAGACAGGGCCTCCCCACCCTCCTTCTGACAAAAGGCCTAGGACTGAACCCCCTGAATCTCTCTCCTCAGATTACTCCTCGGATGGATCTGATTTATCATACCATCAGGAAGGGCCATATTCTCCTTATGAGGATTCAGATGCAGAAGACTCTATTCCTTCTGCCTCCCCTCCTGAAGAATTTTCCTTTGGGGAAACTTTGCATTCAATGAGGGAACACTTTCAATGGCAGGGTCAGGATTTCTCTGATTCTAGAAAAAGATTAAGAACCTTTTTACACTTACCACAGCATAGGCCTTTAGCCATACCACCTGTGCTAACTGTAGTTGATGATGCATATAATGTCAGTTGTGCCCCTGACTCTCTTCCCCCGGCCCCTGCCAAACCTGACAGATATTACAGGGTCCCGGATTCTCACTTCCATTTGTATAAAGCCCATGCTGCAGACCCAGAAACTATATCTCAGGGCCCAAAAGGTGTTGCAGCTGCCACGGCCAAAAACCCCCTACCCTCTGAAAGAGAGTCAAGAGCATTAGAGATGGGGAAAAAGGTTTATACATCTGCTACTCTTTCTGCCAGGGCATTAAACTGTCAATTCCACATGATACAGTACCAGGAATATTTGTTAGATCAGCTGAATAAAAAGCTTTCTTCTACTGAACCTTTAGACAGAAAGTCCCTTCAGGATTTGGTACACAACTCTCAGCAGGTCGGTAATCATTTCTTAAAATGTGGCTATGATGCACTGGAGGCTTCATTTAGATCAGCTATGACTGGGGCAGTAATTCGAAGACATGCCTGGCTAAAAGAGCAATCCTTGCCAGACCATGTCAAGGCTAAACTCCTAGATGCTCCAATGGAGAAACAAAGTTTATTTGGCTCCCCTGCACAGGAGATTCTAAAGAAAGTGGAAGAAAAAGCAAAATCTGTGCAAACAGTAAAGGATTTTCTGCAGGTTCAACCTCCGGGGTTCAGCAGAAACTGGCCTTCAAAGAATTGGTCCTTTCCAGACACCTCCAGAACACAGAGGGGCAGGAATAGACGCCCAAGAGGCAGAGGTCAATCAAAGGGTGCCTACAGGGGTCGTCAGTGGCAGCCTGCCAACCAGAGGACTAGTGCCACAGCTGCAACTACAACCACTTCCACAGGACAGACACAATGACTTGACTCTGATTCCGCCTACCAGGGAACAACTGGGGAAGCACCCTTGGGTGGAAAGCTGTTATTTATTCTTGAAAAACTGGTATTGCATTACAAAAGACAAATGGACATTGCAAACCATAGACAAAGGATACAGGTTTCACTTCCACACTTTTCCAAGAAGGAGCGGAATGCCAAACCTTCCACCAAACCAGAAGCCAGAGGCTTTAAGACAAATCCACAATTTACTTCAGATGAAAGCTATAGAAAGGGTACCATCTGTGGAACAAGGCCAAGGATTTTATTCCAGACTATTCCTTGTACCAAGAAAAGAAAACCAATGGAGGCCTATTCTCGACCTGTCCGCACTAAACACATATCTCATTGTGCCAAAATTCAAGATGCTGACCCTACAGCAACTTCTTCCCATGTTGGGCAAGGAGTCTTGGCTGGTGACTCTAGATCTCAAGGAGGCATACCTGCACGTCCCTATACGACCAGATTGCAGAAGACACCTCAGATTTCTTGCAGTATCAGAGCATTATCAATTCTCAGCATTGCCCTTTGGCTTATCTACTGTGCCCAGAGTATTCACGAAATGCCTGTCATCAGTAATTGCACATTGCAGGCTTCAGGGAATTCAAATCTATCCATACCTGGACGACTGCCTAATACAAGCGGACAACAAGACAAAACTAATAAAGGATTTGGCCTATGTCATGCACCTGTTACAGGCCTTGGGATACACAGTCAACATCCAGAAGTCAAGACTAGTGCCATCCCAAAGGATAACATTTTTGGGTGCGGATCTGGACACAATGACTCAGATGGCTTTTCTCACAGAAGAAAAACAAAAGTAACTTTTAGTCTACTTCATGGCTTTGACAAGACAAACTCAGCTCACTGCAAGGAAAGTCCTGCAGGCCCTGGGTTACATGGCATCCTGCATAATCTTGATCCCGCATGCCAGGCTACATATGAGAAAATTACAATGGTACCTAAGGAATGTATGGTCTCAACACAGGCACAGTCTAGAAACCATACCACCAATCATTCAATGCCTGAAGAAGGAATTCCTGTGGTGGGCTCAGGCCTGCCAGTCCAACAGAGGGTTGCCTTTCAACAAACCACAACCAAGGCAGACCATCACCACGGACACCTCAGACCTAGGATGGGGAGCACACATGGAGGACAAGTGTATCCAAGGCCTATGGTCTCAGGACCAGCTGAACTTGCACATAAACCTAAAGGAGATGCTGGCGGTGAAACATGCAATCGAGACATTCAAATCATTCCTCCAGCAAGGACATCTGCTGATAAGGACAGACAACACCACAGTCATGTGGTACATAAACAAACAGGGAGGCACGCATTCCTACCCTCTATGCCGGATGGCAATGGATCTGTGGAACCTAGGCCTGAATCTCAACATCCATCTGCAGGCCAAATTCGTACCAGGAAAAGAGAATTCACTAGCAGACAGCCTAAGCAGAACTACCACGGATGCTGACGAATGGATGCTGCATCCAGACATCTTCAAAATCATAACAAGCAAATGGGGAATGCCAGAGATAGACCTGTTCGCCTCCCATCTCAACCACCAACTGAAGAAATTCTGCTCAAGAGTATACCACCCACAAGCCTGGAGGGTGGACTCTCTCTCTTTCAGCTGGAATGCCCTAACAGTGTATGCTTTTCCACCTCTCCCATTGATGTACAAAGTTCTACTGAAGATCAGGGAGGAACAGCCAAAGGTGATACTAATAGCTCCAGACTGGCCAAGGCAGCACTGGTACCCGCTACTGAGAAGCATGTCTCGGGCGAACTCATGGCCTCTACCCCTATGGCCTCTTCTTCTAACGCAGAACAACTTCAAGACCCTGCATCCAAACTTGAAAACACTGCAGCTAACTGCCTGGAAAATTGCTTAAAACAAAACTGTTTTATCTCAGAGGGTCAAGGACATTATCCTGGGGGCTCGCAGACCCTCCACAAGGAAGACATACTCAGCTAAATGGAAGAGATTCCTCATTTGGAGCGCATCAAAGGGTACAAATATCACACTGGCAAACCTAGCACACATCCTAGAATATTTAGCAGAACTGTTCCACAATGGCCTGTCCTATTCTTCCATTAAGATTCATGCTTCAGCAATTTCAGCAGAGTACAACATGGATCCACCAATCTTCTCTCACCCTCTCCTCAGACAATTTTTAAGAGGGATCAAAAATGTAAAACCTCCAAGGAGACCCCCTCTGCCTACATGGGATCTCAATTTTGTGCTGGAAAAATTAACATTACCCCCTTTTGAACCAGCAGCATCAGCAGACTTACAGTTCTTGTCTTGGAAAACTGCTTTCCTTCTGGCAATCACTTCAGCAAGAAGAGTATCCGAGTTACAGGCACTAATGGCAGTGCAGCCTTTCCTTATTTTTCACCAGGATAGAGTGTCTCTGAGAACCAATCCTACTTTCATGCCAAAGGTGTGGTATCCAGGGTATCCTTGAACCAAGCTATTCATTTGCCTACGTTCTTCCCTAACCCACAGAACAGGGGGGAAAACTATTGCACACCTTGGATGTACACAGACAACTACGCTACTATCTGGACAGAACTAAAACCAGCAGAAAAACTGACCAACTTTTTGTAGCATATGCAACTGGAGTGCAAGGAAAAGCAATTTCCAAACAGACAATTTCAAAATGGATAGGAAATTGCATTCGTTTTTGCTACTCTTTTCATGGAAAGACAGCTCCTGACAATATCAGGCCTCATTCCACAAGAGCCACAGCCACCACTACAGCTTTCCTACGAGGGGTGGCTACCAAGGACATTTTAGAAGCTGCTACTTGGAGCTCCGTGCATACATTTGCCAAGCATTACAATCTACCTTTATACTCCAGATCCCGAGCAGGTTTTGCAACTGCAGTTTTACAGGGGATCTGAACTACACCATCCTTATCTTAGTGCCTCCTCCCCCAGTTTGGCTATGGTATTCTACCCATATGTTATGACTGCAGATGCATCCTTGAAGAACATAGTACAGTTTTGTACCTACCATAAATGTAGATGTCCGATAGGTATGCATCTGCAGTCAGGATTACCCACCCTCCTTCCCCTCTGTGGTACTCCTAAGGTGCTTACCCCTTCTTCAGCTAGCTGGGGGAATCTATTATGGTGTATTTGTTTGTATGTATACATGTATTTATATATATATTGTTTGCTACTGTTTGGAATTTTCAACATTTATCCAAATTTAGCCTTCCTAGAGGGCACCTGGCATCTGGGGCAAGAAACACTGAGGAAAATGGCGTCGGCTGATGCCTTTATACCCCAAAAGCTCTGACGTCGGGGAAAGTGCGACATCAGCCGAGGCCAGACCCAGACTTTGGAATCTGGCCGACCGAAGGGCTGCCTGAGGCAGGACAACCCATATGTGTTATGACTGCAGATGCATACCTATCGGACATCTACATTTATGGTAGGTACAAAACTGTACTTTCTGCAGACAAATGAAGTACCTACTCAGATGGAACATTATGGTGAGTACATAACTTCTTTTTTACACAGGTATATAAAAAAAAAAAAAAACAATTCTAAGCTTGTTTCCTGCCTTTCCTGTAACTTGTCTAGTCCCGATACAGATTTGCTGTATCCAGGACTGTTTGTACGTTTCTGAGCCCCCCGACCATTTCTGTGTTGGAGGGAAGCCTTCTAGCTTATCAGTGAGATTGGTGACCACTAGGTAGCCTATTTACCACAAGAGGAGTTGTTTATTGGCCGTTTGGGCAGTTTTTCCATCCTTTCAACTTTCTGGTTTAAAAGCCTGTGTTTTCGTTTTTTCTGCCTTTCCTGTAACTAGTCTAGCCCAGATACCAATTTGCTGTATCCGGGACTGTTTGTAAACTTCTGAGCTGTTCCAAAGTCTGCTCTTCAGTGTTTCCCTTAGATCTGCTAGTTCTCTCCTTTCTTGCACTTTTACTAGCTTATTAGTCTAGCACTTTACCAGACTTCTTGTAGCAGTTATTGAAGCACACAATAGTGCTTCCAGTACTAAATGTTCTACAAGGAAACCACTCGAGTACTTATTATTAAGCCCACCCCTCTAGGCTTGTCTAAAGGTCAGTTCCCTGTGCTTTCTCCTATTATCCTGGTGAACTTGTGCATCCTGAAGCAATGTAGCAACTGCCTCATTTACACTTACACCCCTCTCCTGTTACATCCCATCACTCAGAGAGAGATGCACTTGTATATCCAAATTGGAAGCCATGCACTCTCCAGCCAGGAGTAGAATAACTGGTTAATAGGACCAGGTCAACACTTGCACCACACCACATGGAGCACACAGCCCTCCAGAACACACACCAGCACTGCCTTCACATAAAAACACAAACCACACACCTGTCGTCACAGAGGCTCTTAATAAAAGTGTACCCAAACAGCAGAGACCTCCAAGGCCGAAACGCACTCGACCACCTCAACACAGCACTAATCATGAGAGGCAACTCTTCTAAACAGTGTGCCCCTAAGGCAAAAGAGCTTGCCCAACACGCTATAGTCATAGATTACTCGATAGTGAGGCACACTGATGTCCCACTCACTAGGTTGAATAAGGAGAAAGTAACAGCACCAGGGTCCGCCTCATAATGCAAACACTCAAGTCCCTCAACAACAGGTACAAATATGACTGTCATTCTACATGTGGCTATGAATGACCTGAGACATACCTCCTTGGACTACATGAAAAGAGACATGGAGGAGCTCTTGGATTATGTATTCCAGGTGGTTATGACCCTAGCCCTGAGCAGCGTCCTACCATCACCCAGAATGATACCACAGTACAAGCAGAAAATGATTGATTTCAACACTTGGCTAATTTTCTAGTGTCATTCTAAGAGGATCCAGTATCTGTCTGCCTGGGATAACATGATTGACAGACCTCGATGCTTTGCCAGAGATGGCCTGCATCTGTAATCCCTGGGCTTCTGGATACTGGCCAAGGCTCTTGCCACCACTATAGTGCCTTTTTTCGGCGGTGTTCCAAAGACCAAATTACCACCATAACAGTTGCAAACAAATGCAATCTGAGGGTCATGCTGCTCAGTGCTAGAAGTCTAAATCTCAAAATGCACTTGCTCGAAGCTCTCCTTAAAATGGAGAACATTGACATTTGTACCGTAACAGAGACTTGGTTCAAGGCAGCAGAAAGCACTACCAGGCTATAACTCATTCCACACCTTTTGGCCCCAGAACTTGGACCGAAGCTCCAAAGGTGGTGGTGTTTCCATATTCATAAAGGATGCTCACACCTCCAGACTGGTAGCCCAACAATGCATCTGAGGTACTTCAGGTGCAGCTAACATTGGGTAAGACAGCAATTCATGTCGTAGCCTGCTATAGGTCCACAACTATGTTCCAAGACTCACAGTCCATGTTCTGAAGCACCCTGGAAAATATTAGGGTCCAACCTAACACACTCATACTGGGAGATTTCAACTACCCCTCCATTAACTGGGAAAACTACTCATGTACCAATACACTTGTCCGACATTTTTTGAAATTCATTAATTCCATTGCCCTGGACCAACTCGTTCTTACCCCCACTAGAGGTAGCAACATCCTTGACCTGATGATTACTAACATGGGCGACCGTTGCTGTACACCAATAGTCAACTCCTCCCTGGTTAAATCCAACCACAAACTAATCACCTCAGAAATCCACATCCCTTCCACACCCCATCCCCCCTGCAAAGGTAACCACCATGAAAAACTTTTCCAAAGCTAACTTTGGGCTCCTAAAAACAGAGGTGGCTAACTTCACGGTACCCATGCAAATGGAGAATAGTTGCATGACAGCCGAATCATACACCAATGCACTGTACGAACACGTCCACAAATGCATGGATCTTGCCATACCCAATAGAACCAAGACACTCTCCAAAAAAAGGAAGCCAATCTGGTGGTCCCCCTGCCATAAGCAAACTTTACAGCAGGAGGAGGAAACTGATGCGGAATAAGGTGAAGTCCCAAGACTGGAAAAACTCCCTTATCCGCCTCAAAAAAAAGTTGAGATCCCTTTTCAAATCCTCTAAAACTAGCTTTGAAAACAGAATTGCGGCAGTTAGTAACGACAACCACAAGGCCTTCTGTAGTTATGTAAAGAATCTCCATGGCAATATCCAGATTTGCTCTGAGCTACTGTACAGTGGCACCTCCTATACCGAGCCAACAGATATTGCCAATATACTGGCTGACAGATTCAGTGCCAGTTTTACCCCCCCCCCCCCCCAAAGGACCAGTCACAATACCAGTAGATTGCCAGGCACCCAGTATTACTGCTGTAATGGTTAAAACAGCACTGTCCAAGGCCAAGAATACAGCTTTGATGGGACCTGACAATATCCCTGGTTGTGTTCTACATGAACTACAGAGTGAACTGGCACTTCACCTGTGTGCCCTGTTCAGTCATAGCTTCACCTCAGGCTTTGTCCCTGCCAAATGGCGCACTGCTACAGTCATCCCTCTCCACAAAGGAGGAGTGACTACAGACCCTGGGAACTATCGCCCCATTAACCTGACAAGTCTGATATGCAGAGCTATGGAACGCATCATCATGGACCTAATAAACAAGGATTTATGGATTCTCCAAACTCTGCATCCCACACAGTATGGTTTTGTGAAGGGTAGATCATTCTTTGTGTCAGTCACCAGAGCTGTGGTTGAAGGCAAGGTGGGTTCATACAGCCTACCTTGATTTGGCCAAGGCCTTTGATACCATTCCCCACTCAGGAATCATAGAAAAACTCAATAAGCTAGGCATCAAACCCTGTATCACAAGGCGGGTTGCAAACTGGCTCACAGGTGGAACCCACAGTGTGAAAGTAACTAACTCCAAGTCAGACTGCTGACTAGTCATGAGTAGAGTCCCACAGGGTTCGGTCCTGGGTCCTCTCCTGTTTGGTATCTACTTCTCTGAAGTCCAGGCCAACACGAAGGGCCTCTGGCTGGCAAAGTTCACAGACAATTGCAAGTTGAGAGCTGTTATTAACTCCCCAAGTGACAATGACATCCTACAGAAAGGCTTCACTGAGACCAATGACTGATATCAGAACCATGGCCTTAAGCTCAATGCCAAAAATGTCAGCATCCCCTTTGGGAAAAACCCGGTTCCCATAAATTACCACATTGATGGTAGTCCACTTAATACAGAAGGTGTTATAAGAGATTTGGGAACACAGGTTGACAGCAGCTTCTCTTTTGACCACCACATTGCCACTGTGGTGAGAAAGTCCTTCTATGTGGTGCATCTCATTACTAAGGGTTTTGCATCCAGGAAGAAAGAGGTCATTGTCTCCCTCTGCTCTTCCTTCAGTAGGCTAATCAGTGAGTACAATGCTCCATTTGGCATGTACCTCACTAAACACCTGCAACAACTGGAGAGGCCGCAAAAGTACCTCACAAAGAGGATCCTAAGCCTTAGAAATTTGTCCTATATGGACAGACTCAAAAAACTTCAACTATTCTCTGTCTCATATTGCCTACATAGAGGTGATCTCTGCTTAACTTACAAAGCCACATCTGAACCAGCTTTGTAAGAAATGCTACATCTAAATAAATCCCAGTCCCTCCGCACCACACTGTCCAGAGACCTCAATCTCATTACCACAATCAACAGAACATGCTGGAGGGGCAGGTTCATAGCCCAGAGACTGCCTATGCTATGGAATAGACTTCCCATACATGTCAAGCAGAGCACCTCACTGGCCCTCTTCAAGAGAAATCTTGATGAGTGGGTGGGAAATAGAAAATTCACCCCAGGGATCACTCCAGTAGCTTTACTCGACAGAGGCACTGGGAACTAAAGTCGGGTGGCACGATGTCAGAGTAATCCTATGGACTAGGCTTGTAAAGGCTCCTGGGCCATTAGACTAGTACACACCTGTGAATCTATGTAGTTTATATACATTTCTGTTCTTTTCCAGTAGGGTACAGTGTGAACACATCCTTGAAGCTCAGTACTGTACAAACCCTGTTGAACACACACTTATGCACCAGTAGTTTAATATATACTTAACATATAGTTCTCTTATATTTGTAAGAAATAGTCGCAAATGACACATGATTATTTGCAAAATTCCAGATAGCTGGGCTGGCAGTGTCACAATTATCCCCCCAAAAAAACTCTAATTAGTTTTTCAAGTGACCCTTGAGAAATGTAGCTTGATAGGGTTGAGCCTATCCGTGAATATCTTACCCCATTCCCTGTCTTGAGGACCCATAGGTGTTGATATTGTTAACCCCACTGCGGTGCTGCAGTGTCATATCATATGCTTGCAACCCTAGGCTCCACTTTAGTAACTTGACATTTTGCTGGCTGGCTCTATGTAGCCATGTTAAGGGATTGTGGTCTTTAACTACAGTGAATTTCTTTCTGTACAGATAAGGCTGAAGCTTCTGCAGTGCCCACATTATGGCTAGACATTTCTTTTCTACAGCCGCATAGCACTCCTCCCTGGGTTGGAGCCTATGATTGAGAGATACCACTGGATGCTCCTCTCCCTCTGAGGAAACCTGGCTAAGTACAGCCCCCACCCCATGGTTTGAATGTTCCACCTGCACAATAAATTATTTACCATGATCTGGACTGGCTAACACAGGGGGTCCTCTCAAAGCCCCTTTAAGCTTCTGGAATGCCTGCTCACATGCTGGGGTCCACACTACCTTATCTGGACTGTTTTTCCTTGTCAAGTCTGTAAGGGGAGCAGCTATGGTACTATAATTGGGGACAAACTTTCTGTAGTACCCTGCTGTCCCTAAGAATGCCTTCAACTGCATTTTGGTAACAGGTGCAGGCCATGCCTGAATGGCTTCCACATTGGCAGGTTCTGGCCTGATCTTACCACTCCCCACTTTGTCTGAGGTAGGAGACCTCAGCCATATCCACCTGACATTTGCTGGGCTTAATGGTCATTCCTGCCCTCTGTAGTCTGCCCAGCATCTCCCTGACATGCTGAACCTGCTTTTGCCAGGATTGGCTGTAGATGGTGATATCATCTAGGATAAGCAAGGGCAAAATCTCTTCCTTCTGCTAGGATACAATCTGCCAGCCTCTGGAAAGTCGTTGGAGCATTTTTAATCCCAAAGGGCATTTTCCTGATCTCATACAAAGCCGTAAGGAGTCACAAAGGCTGATGTCTCTCTAGCACTGGGAGTTAGTGGTGCTTGCCAGTAGTAACCCCCTTAGTAAGCTCACTAGTGTAAGATACTTAGCCGCACCCATCAGCCCTAGGGCGTTATCTGTCCTAGTCATGGCGTAAGCATCTGACTCTTTGTGACTATTTACTTTTCTGTAGTCCACACACAGCCTGGTGCTGCCATATTTTTTTGGTACCAGCAACCCTGGGGAGGCCTCAGTGTCTTTCCTCAGTCTGTTTGACTGTCAGGCACCTTAGAAGGGGGCTGCTTAATAGGCCTTTGGATCCTGTTTCCACATGGTGCTGCACCAGGTGGATGCACCCTAGTTTTCCAGTGATTATGCCCACAAACTGCTGTAACACTACTCGGATTTCTCGGACCTGGGTAGGGGATAGCTGCTGGGACATTGCTTCCCCTTCCACTGAGGTGTTAGTCTGAGCCTCACTGTGGAGATCAGTTGCTAAATCCCCCTCGGACCTCTCCTGTAATCCACTGCAAATACTCGTTATTGAGAGATTCATTTAAGTTTAAAGTAATTGAACAGACATTGGACTAGGAAAACAAGGTCCAAACTATGATAAGAGGAGGCCCAAAATCTTTACTCTTAGAGAAAACAGCATTACTGTGGCAATTGAGACTTGATGCATGTAGGTCAGCAGGTTTAAACGAATTATACTCAACCTGTATACTAAAGCTAAAAAACTGGCTAAGATAATTGGCAGAAGCAAGTATAAGGTAGAAGTAAAGAATAAAATATATTCCCTTCCCTTTAAACTCGTATACTAGAGTACACACAGGTGTTATTGAGTACAACATAGCCATCATTAATAATCACACACTATATAAGAACTTACTAATCAAGAGTACCTATAATTCAATTTATTTTTACTTTTTATTCCCTGTATCCCACATATAAAAGTACATAGTAACAAGTAGTAAGTTAAAGTTGTGCAGCAGAGGTATTGACAGTTAGGATGTAATATACATGTATAAACACACATATATTGTGAGTTAATCACCGAAAATTATGTAATACCCGATTGGGTTACGTAAACTGATGTTACACAGTGTTCACAGAATATCAGTAAGAATTTTAACTTTTATTTGTTAATTTTTAATGTTTACAAGGTTTCGTAAGGTTACATAATGTCGTTGAATGTCTTTGAATGTTTTTAATACTTATCAGACATATTGCAACATTGATCCAAAGCGATGGGTTATTTAAGCTTAGAAAGTGTTAAATTTAAGCGCAACTTCGAACATGTGACCTAACCATCACATTTAAGTTAACGCGTGAATTGTGTGTTGGTATCTGAAGAAGTCTGTTCATTTTGCAGACGAATAGCGCTTAATACTGCACCAGACTCATTGTTTTATTTATTTGTTGTGTTTCGCAGGTGTCGTGCTGCAGTGTCATGTATGCTGTTTATTTATTAAACACCTCATCTTGGCTTTACATTGGAGTTACTCCTGTGGAGAAATATTTTATTGTCATGGATTAAAAATGAAACAAGTCTGTAATAAGCAGTATTCGAAGGGTCTTTACCCTGTTTGGGCAGCATAGACACCACAGCATTCTTCAAAGGTGTGTGTACTTTCCTCACCCCTTTGAAAATAGTTTTTTTTCCCCCTTTTAAAATATTGCTAAGCAATAACAGTCCAAATTTCCATAGGAATACTGTCCCTGGATACTACCTAGTTGATCTCATCTCTTCTTATTTTAACTGTCAATTTTTAAGCCTTTTTTTTATTATTACCTTTTTTCTGTGTCTTCCTCTCACCATGGAATAAATTGTTTTCCATACATATATTTCCATTTGTGTGCCATTTATTGGTTTACCTGTTTCTTTGCTTTATACCAGTTGTTAGTTTGCAACTTCAGACACCTTGTCTCTAAATAAAAACATTTGCTAATGGAAAAAGAAAGGTCAGCAGCTTTGCAGTTGCATCATGTAGTCATGTTTTATTTTTCAAGCATATTTGTTTGTAAAATTCCGTAACTTAGAGTCCAAGGACACCAGTCTATATATCCACCTTTATAAAAACAGGGGAAAATATTCTTCTGCACAAAATACGGTCATTACAATTTTAGATTGCCCTCAGCAGCCCACGATCACAGTATTATATTAAGTATAAAGTATTTAATTGCAGTCATTTCTTACTTTGTTAAAATGTAAAGCCTGGATACATCACAACTAAGAAAAAATACTATCTGAAGTTGTTAATCTTCTTCCTATTCATCACTGATGGGTTCGGTTCCGAGCCGGTCTTATACCAACCTTGCGTGCACCAAAAACTCTCGAGCTAAGCTGCTACCTACAAAGCCCTTTACTCAGATCTCGTTTGCCGTGCAGCCATATAGCAGCATTTCAGTGAACTCTCCAGCTAAGTGATTTATCTTATACATTTACAAATTTTTGTAAAAGTTTTTTTTCTGTTTATAGTCTGCTCTTTTATATCTCTATATTCTCAGCTCTACCCACAGGTATCTCTTTCTTACCATTGTTGGTATTTTTGAACTTTCTACCCTACCTCATTGCCATTGTTGGTATTTCCTCTCTCTTTACTTCTTCATTTCCTCCATTTTCCTCAGTCCTTCCCTTTTGTGTGAGATTGTGTTCTGTTATGTCTGAGAAGAAGGGAACTACGGGGTTTAAACACTGCTCTTCTTGCAGTGGTAAACTTCTGAATAGCGACCTCCAAGAAGAGTGTGTGTACTGTTTGGGTATTTTGCATTTGTCGGCTAAACCCCCGTGTGATATTTGTGCTAGCTTCAGTCAGCGGATGTTGAATGAACGTTGGAATAAATTGATTTTGAAGGGCCTGCCTGCTTCACCTTTTCGGAGGCTATTTCTGCGACCTAGGTCTCACCCACTCCTTCTGTGGACAAGAAAAGTCCTTGCTCAGACCCCTGTTCACTGGCTGGTGGCTCTTCCTTAGAGCACCGTACTGCCTCCTCAGTTCCGACTACATCTGTTCCGAGCTCAGCTCCAGGGAAGCTTACCGAGGTCGCCTTGTCGGCGCCTACCCCGGCACTGACGACTATAGCACCATCTACTACCTCGGTTCCGATCAGTTTGTCTGTTCTGTCTCGGCACCGTCACCCACTTCTGCTCCATTGCCGGTTCCGACAACAACTTCGGAGCCGTTTTTGACATCCACCCCTGTTGTGACTTTGGCTGCGAGCCTGTTCTCGTCTCCAACCATACCATTGTTGTCTGTTTCTAAATTGGAATCTGTGCTGTTCTGTGATACACCACAGACCGGATACTCATCAACTGTGGACCCGTTTGCCGGACAAGCCTGCAGCCCCTTTTTGGACCGGCCTGATTCCCCCTCAGGGGCATCGGTGAGATCCAGCAGGAGCCTTTCAGAATTGGATGTGGTGCGCCTTTTTGACCATTTGACCGCCAAGGGAATTTCAAATTTGCCTAGACCCTATTCCCACTCTAGGCTTTGGGTCTGTTACTCCAGCGACCCCTACATACTCTCCTCCCATGGATCCCTCTGTTCTATGGCTCATATATCCAACATTTTCTAGAGGACTCCCTTCCTCGGCGCCAACAACTATGGTGTCTGAGGCCCCGAGGCCCCTTTGGGTGTCTATTCCATCGGAACCCACCCTCCCTCAATCTCATGCTTGGGGGGGTGGAACCTACAGTTCCGGTATCTGTTCCGACTGTGTTTTCGGGCCCGACTTCAGATCCAAGGGTGACTACCGCTCTGAGTTTGCTTGTGGCTCCGTCCCTGTGGTCGGTCCGTGTGGAATGGGGTGCGACCCCAGTTCCGATTTTGTCTTCAGTTCTGGGCTCCCATTCCTCTTCGGGTGGACCCGCTTTCTGGGTGATGGGAGAGGGTGCTTGCTTCTAGCACTCCTTCTACGTTGGTTATCCCCCCAGTTCTTTCTGAGCCACAGCTGTCTAAGGTCACCCCCACCAGGACTTAGAGAGCATAAGGCCCAGGAAACCCCTGCTCAGGGTAGTTCCCTTTTTGAGTCTCCTGAGTTTCCAAAGAACCCCCTCGGAAACCTGCATGCAAGAAGAAACACACAGACTCCCCAGAGGGGTCCCTCACAGAAGATACTGACTACGATGATGGGGAAGGATCCCCACAGTCACCCTCTGACTATGTCTCCTTCGGAGACATCATGGAAATCTTGAAACAGAGGGGTGACTGTAAGCCCTCCAATCCTTCCTCGGAGGAATCCATATTCCTACAGGTCTTTCACTCTCAGCCCTCTACTTCTTGGGTGACCTTCCTGCCGATAAGTTGGTTAAGCTCATCGTGCAGTGGATTGAAGAATGTAGGTGCCGCTAAATATCTAAAGGTCCACTTGTCAACTCAAGCCGAGCAAACTGTAGTAATAATAATAATACGAGTGAGTAGCCACCATGATAATTAAGTGAACATGGCTGTTGAATTTATTAACATTTATTGCACAGTACAAATAAGAAAGATGAGCGCTTTTGCGTACTACCAGGTACGCTTCATCAGATCTTAAAATAAATCCATTCAAACTTCCTTTTATATAAAAGCAAGGAGGTATAATACTTTCATATTAACCAATTATTTAATTAATCAAGCAATTGCTTAGAATCACAATTGCTTAGATGCACGCAATAGTTGAACAACACTCTAACCACAGTTGCAAATCTGCAGGCATATATTGCAATCACAGTTGCTCAAATACACTAAATAATTCATAAAAGCTCTAACCACAGCTGCAAATCTGCGGACATACACTACATCATCTCAAAAATATAAAGTAAAATAACGCATTTATAGAATGAAATAAATAAATAAATATTAATAATCACCCCTTCCTAAACAAAAATGCACACTAAAAATACAATTAAATAAAATGTACAAAAGACATATAAGTCTAAAATACATATGTATACATATGGAAATGTGTAAATCTCTAAATCATATAATAACATCATATACAACTCTGTCCTAGAAAAAAATCATAATAAAACACGTCTTAGTAAATTCTAAATATGGTTCATAAGTAATTATCCACCCCAAAATGCAATAATAATAAAATATGAAATATAAAATATGTATGAATGATGTCATTTGTTACTACGTGCTTCAAGTATAGACTTAATAGTTATTGACTGGTTAAGACCAGACTCCTGATGTGCTCGTAACTTAAAAATCCATTGGAGTTCCACTGTCTCCAAATGGTTCATGTTGTTACCCCCTCTCTTGTTGGGGGTTACTAACTGCAACACTCTAAACCTAAGTTCATGTCCCTCATTAGACATAATATGTCTAACTAAAGCATTCTGTAGGTCGTGCAGTGGGCATGAGGAACCCGGACTCCATTTAGGCCATCCCCAGCAGATCAGACAAGGTAACTATCCCTTCTAGAGGATAAACTCCATTGGTCTAGAAGTTTTCCAGTAGATGCTATGGTGGTGGCGGCAGCCATGAAAAAAGAACTTACGGAAGAGAACCCTGCTGTTCACCAGCCCAACAATGTGTCTCGGGCATTAGTCAGGTTAGGGAAGCGAGATTTTGCATCAGTGACCTTTGCAGTTAGGTCTCTGAACTTTTTGGCACATTTTACGAGGCTCCAGAGAGATCTTCTATCCGAACTCTCCGGAACCCTCGCTGGCCAAGTATCGGATGGAGCACGAGATAAAGTTGCTTCCCAACTTGCCACCCTAGAGTCAATATCCAGTTCATCCAAGAGGTTGATGTCACACGCAACTGAAGGAGCAGCTAGAGCTATGGGTGCAGGCGTAGTCATGAGACGCCATGCCTGGATGCGCATTTCTGACCTCGCGGACTCCTTCAAATCTTCCTTTTTAAATGCCCCTATCGAACCATCAGCTCTGTTCGGTGCTAAGGTCAAAGATACATTAGCCAGGTGCGAGCAAGATGGGAAGACCTTGTCTGCCGTTGGCCTACTCTTTTCAAAACCTCAGCGTTCCTTCTCCAGGAATCAGAGGGGTGGGAAGATGTGGCACAAGAAGTGTCAAGGTCCTTTCCGAGATGCACGTGGTGAGGACTCCTCCAGAGGCAGAGGGGATTCCAATAATGGAAGGCACCCCTCTCTGGGCAGAGGGGGTCCCTGGAACCAGGGCTCCAGAGATTCCTTCTCTGGTAGACTGTCTCAGTGCTCCTGAGGCGCTGCCCGATTGCTTTTCTCTGGAAGCAGTCGGGGTGAGTTTTTCTCTGCACCAAGCTGCCTGGCTCTCCATTACAAATGATCAGTGGATGCAGAGAAGCATTACCAGAGGCTACCATATTCCCCTAATATGTTATCCAAGACCTCCGAAATCTCTTCTCAATGTTCCACGTAGTCAAAAAAAGGAGGCAGCTTCCAAAGTACGAAAGCCATGACAGAAACAAGCCATCCAACAGGTCCTCCCACATCAGTGCAGATCAGGGTTCTACTCAAGATTCCTTTTGGTGCCAAAGAAAACAGGGGACTGGAGGCCCATTCTGGATCTCAGCCAACTAAACAAATTGGTAGTTCAGACCAAATTCCGCATAGTCATGATTCAAACCATCCTTCCCTTTCTGCTGGGGGGGGGGTCTGCTTATTAGAACTCCAGAATGCGTATTACCATATCAAGATGGACAAGCGCTCCAGGAGCCTCCTTCGCTTCTGGTTGGGAGCCAATCACTACCAATTCAGAGCTCTGCCTTTTGGTCTCTCAACGGCCCACAGATTGTTCACGAAATGCCTTGCAGTGGTAACAGCTCATCTGAGACTTTAGGGATTCCGGGGGTTTCCGTACCTAGACGATTGGCTCCTCTCCGCCCCCACCAAGCGTCTTCTGTTCAGGGCCCTCCGCTACAACCTGGTTCTAGCGGAGTCCCTGGGCATCACCATACATTGGGAGAAATCCAACCCTCACACCAACTGGAATTCATAGGGGCACTATTCAACAACCAATCAAGCCTGATCTCACTTCCTCTTCACTGGCTTCAGAGACTAAGGGCACAAGTTCAAGTGTGATACTCTGTCGAAGAAAGGTGTCTGCAAGGGAAGTTCTCCAAGCCTTGGGTACTATGGTTGCAGCCATCCCTATTTTTCCCTTAGCCAGACTGCACATGAGATTACTACAATGGCTCTTCCAGGCCCAGTGGATACCACCCAGTCTTCACCCCCTGAGCTCACAGATTCTCATCTCCAACACTTGCAAACAAGATCTCCTCTGGTGGATGAGTACAGATGAAAATCTTTGGTGTCGCTCCTTCCAGTCTCCTCAGCCGAGTGTCACGGAGACCACGGATGTTTCCCTTATGGGGTGGGGGTGGGGGTGGGGGGCCACTTCTAGGGAAAGTCGGTCCAAGGCACGTGGTCCGATGTAGATGTCAACTTGCATATCAGTGTCCTGGAGTTAAGAGCGGTGCTATTGGTGTTGCAAGCTTTTCATCAGTTTCTTCCATCCGGAATGATTACTGTCCAGTCGGACAACATGTCCGTGGTCTGGTACATAAACAGGGAGGGACCAAATCCTACTCCCTATGTCGTCAAGCCATGAGAATCTGACAGTGGGAGATGGCTTCCAACCACTTTCTGATCGCAACGCATATCCCGAGTAGCTCCAACGTGATCGTGGACAGGTTGAGCAGATGCATTCTTCATCCTCACGAGTGGTCTCTCAACCAGAGTGTGGCAGCGGAAATTTTCATCCGTTTGGCCAGCCATGCTGTGACCTTTCGCCTCCACCTCAAACACAAAATGCAGCAGCTACTTTGCCATCTTTCCCCTCTCGGGGAGTCACAGAGAGAGACGCTTGGATTCATGATTGGCCCACTGGTCTCCTTTATGCTTATCCTCTGATTTCTCTGATCCCCCTTGTTCTAAAGGAAAGCTATTCGGTTGAGAAGCAAAGTGATCCTCATTGTCCCATTCTGGCCTCAAGTATGGTTTCTCTTCCTTCAACCTCATCTGTTACAACCTCCTTGGATCCTAGACACTCATCAGGACCTCATATCTCACCCACAAAGGCTGACTCCCCCGAATCTGTCCACTCTCAAGCTGACAGCTTGGTTTCTCCACTTCCATTAGTTGCCAGGCAAGAAACCCTCTCTTCACCCGTATATGATATTATCTTGGCCTCTCATAAAACATCCACCAGGAAACTTTACAGGGACAAATGGAAAAGATTCTCTATTTAGTCACATAATCAGAAGCTAGACCCCTTCTCGGCCCCTGTAGCCACTATTCTTCATTATCTGTCTAAACTGTTCGACAATGGGGCCTCAGCTTCCACCATTCACATCCATCTAGCTGCTGTTTCCAGATTCCGTAATGGGTCAGATGCAGTCCTGCTCATTTCTTCTCGCCTTTGCAAGAATTTCCTCAAGGGTATTTTCCACAGCAGGCCTCCCATCAGGCAGCCGGTGGAGGCATGGAATCTGTCCAGGGTTCTACAGTCTCTTTCTCTGCCCCCTTTTGAGCTGGCTGCAACATGTGATCTAAAATTCCTGTTATGGAAATCCTTATTTTTGGTGTCTAAAACCTCAGCAAGACAAATTTCTGAATTACAAGCATTATGTATCAAGACCCCTTATCTGATCTTTCATAAGGACAGAGTATCACTTCGTACTAACCTATCCTTTCTCCCCAAAGTGGTTTATGACTTTTTGATTAACCAGTCCATTGAGCTCCCTGTGTTTTTCCCAAATTACTCTAACAAGGGAGAATACTACCTACATTCCTTGTATGTTCTTAGACAATTACGTTTCTGTCTGGACAGAACTAAATCCTTTCGCAAGTCGGACCAGCTTTTCATCTCCTTTGGGGCCTTCGAATGGGAGGCACAGCATTGAAAGTTACTTTGTCTAAATGACTCAGGGATTGCATTGCATTCACATATTCACTTATGGAGGGATCTAAGCCTGGCCAAATCAAAGCTCACTCAACTAGGGCTGTTGCAGCATCTGTTGCCTTCCACTCTAGGGCCTCCATGGATGACATTTGTGCAGCTGCCATTTGGGCTAAGCCCCGCACCTTTATCAAACATTACAAATTGGATCTGATCTCCAGGGGAAAGAGCGTCCTTTGGTTCAATGGTTCTCAGGAATGTTCTTCCATAAGGACCACCCAGGTCCTCCAAGTAACTGGGTACTCTGTCCCATCAGTGACAAATAGGAAAAAGATTAACAACTTCAGATAAAGAAGTTATGTCTTACCATAACGTTCCATCTGAGTTGTTGATAGTCTTCGAGTCATCACACACTCCCACTGACCCCCTCCAAAGGTTCCTGGCGGATGATCTGGGTCTTTTTTGGTGTATTACGGTTTCTGTGCAGAGATGTCCTCTGACTTGCTTCTTCTTCTGTATGGTGCATGCAAACTCGATCTGAGGTAACTGAGTAAAGGGCATTGTGGGTTGCAACTTAGCTTGAGAGGTTTTGGTGCAATCAAGCAAGCTTGGTATAAGGCCAACTCTGTTCCGAGGGCTTGGAACCGAATCCATCAGTGATGAGTGGAAGAAGATCAACAACTCAGATGAACCGTTATGATAAGACATAACTTCTTTATGTTTTTAATGTCTTCAGCATATAGAGGAGCTATTGATAGAACTCCTCTTCACATTTAAAGTACCTCTAAAAGTACCTCTAACTGCAGACTGTACAGAACTGCTTTACAGTATAGCATGCAGCTTACACCATGTGAAGTTTATACAACCGTTAAGAAGAAAAACTGTTTTACTTATTTCTTTTGCTTCGGTACCCTCCTGAACATTAATGACATAAAGTGGGGTTTATGCTTTGCAGTTCACCCATCAATTTAACACAGTCAACAGACTTCCAGGCTTCCTTAGCCACTTATTGAATAACTAAATTTCATTTCTAATCCTATATCTAATGGGATTGATACCATGCAATTCCCTCATTTATTCACTAGTTTCTAATTGTTGCTGGTTGTCTTCCTGATCATCCCCTAATACATGTCTTTTGGTTCAAGTCCATGGTTCTTATCGTTCCAGTCTGCTCCTGCGTTTATTTCAGTCATTGAAGCATTTGTCTGAAACAAGGAAAATGGTTTTGCTTGTAAAGACTGTGCGATCCTTGCACCTGTCAAAAGCGTGGGAAACAAGAATCCTCTTTGGCTTGGCATAGTTTGTTGACTAAACTTTATTTTTTCATTAGCTTGTTCTGCATCCAAAAATGTATTTGAACTCCAGCAAATAAAATGAAGACAGCTGAATATAGTAAGTTGAATCTCAAACCTGCCTCTCAGCATTTCCCTGATTGCTGGGATATACTTGGTTCTTTTATGCGTGGTGTGCATTGAATAGTATTTTTTTTTCACAAATGATGTGGTATCCCCAGTTATTACTTTCTCTTCTGCCCATTTTTTGTCAAGCAGCTGGTGTTTTTATATCTTCAGGAGCATACATAGGATATACATTCTGAACAAGTCCTGCAAGTCCAGTTGCTTATTTGTACTTTCATAAAGTAAATGCAGTTTATTCCTTCCATTTTCTTTGGTACAGCAAAAAAGTCTTTAGTCTTCTCTGCTACGTTTATCTTTTAGCTCTGTTTTTTTTGAAACAACCTCTCTTGGGAATCCTCGTGTTCAGCCTGTCTTTCCTTCATATCAGTTACTGATTTCTGCATTTTTGACCATTCATCTGAATAACTGCTTTAATATTGCTTCTGTATTTTCAGACATTTATCATATTAATTTATGTATTCCTTTCCTGTTTCCTCTGTTAAATGCCTCTGAGTGCATTTGAGTTATTTTCCTGTGTATTATTGGAAGCCATCTTTTGCATCAAAACTGAAACTTGAACTGATTTTTTGCTGAACAGCCATGAGAGTCTTCACAACCAGAGGCTTTTCTTCTCCTTTTCTTGTTGATTTTCTACAAATTTGTTCTTTGCTGGTATTCAAGCAGCATTATTACTAGCCAGTATTTAAATTTTACCAAATTGCCCTTCGGGCTCACTCCGCTCCCCTACCGTGTCCCCAAATCTCACCCACCCCCACTACCTGTACCGTTATACATACTCTAGCCCCTCCCCATCCAATTTCACTCCAGTCAAACCTCACACAAAGCCCCACCCACCCATTAGTCACCATCTTTCAAACCTCCACCCCTCCTAAAATGCCCTTCAAATCTCCACTCTTTATAACCCAATTTGCCCTGCTAATCTCTGTCTCTAGTCTGACCTATCTCGCACTTCTTCCCAAACCTTGCCATAACTCTCACACACACTCCACACCTTTGCAACAACCCCACATCCCGTCCTACTCATCAGTTTCCCATGAGCTCTTTGTCTCCAACCCAACCTATTTATTCAAACCAAAACATCTCCCATCCCTAAACCCTCTGTATACAGCTCTTCAGTTTCATTCCAGAAAGTCACATGTCTCACACTACCCTAACAGCTCTTAACCCTACACACTACCTCTCCCTTCTCCTACACTGATTCTGTCTCCCTTGCCTGAGATATCCACCCCAACCCAAGATCCTTCTCAAACACAACTCTGAACAAACCATCCAACCAACCCACAAACTCTAAATTAATTCGCCTTACAACATTAAATGCACAAAGCCTGAAAAACAAAATTCCTAACTTCCATGCCTGGCTCTCACATAACCACCCCAACATAACCGCCATCTCTGAAACATGGCTAAAATCCTATATTAAGGATAGTGAAATCCTTCCACCAGGTTTCCAAATCATTTGCAATAATAGAGCCCATTAAAAAGGTGGTGGAGTAGGAGTAATCTACCCCTTCTCCCACACCATAACTCCATACTCCAATAAAATCCCTACCTTTGCCAATGCTGAAATCCTAATAGGTTTACTAAAAATAAACAACCACAAGTCCATATGTATAACTGCCCTCTATATTCCCCCTGGTGATAATATCAAAACTCTTGCAATTATCTTGTCCTGGTTCTCCTCCAATATAAAAAATGAAACCTATATACTTGATGACACCAACATCAACTGGAACGCAGTCAACTCTGAAGCCCCTTCCCACGCAATCAATCTTTACAAATTCTCCCAACTAATACAATCACCAACCAGACCAAATAAGGATGGTACCTCTGGTATGATCATTGATTGGATCCTAACAACTCGCCCACACCTTATCACCAAAGTAGGGACATTACCTGATCCACTCAGCGATCACCTACCAGCCTTCACTGACCGTCTCCCTTCTCCACTGCAAAAACAACAACACTACATCCAAACCCTCTAACTTTCTCAGAAAGCTTAAAGCATGCTATGTGGTCCCCTCTAAAAACCCTTCCTCTAGATGATGCTGTTTCCTACTTTAACCACTCATTCCTAACCCTTCCCAGTCAACAGCCCCCCCCCCCCCCGGACCAAATGCATGAAAGCCAATCCCTGCCCATGGTTATCAAAAGACACTAAACTGTCCATGCACCAAAGGGACAAAAAATGGAAACAATACCTAAAATATAAAAACCCTAACTCCCTCATAGAATATAAGCAACTACGGAACTCCACAAAAAAACTCTTAACTAAAGACTACTCCAAACTCCAGTCCTTACACTCAACAAATCCTAAAAAATTCTGGTATTCCATTTCGTCCGTGCTGCATCCTGGCAGCAAAGAAAGCCCCTGCCCAGACCCCAACCTCTCTAATATTGAAACAGCTTCCCAATTCAACTCATTCTTAATAGATTCTGTAGCTAAACTATCAGTGTCCTTCCCACCCCCTCATCCACCACCCTAAACGTCTGCTTTCCTCCACACCCTTCAGCCTCAAGCATATTCCCACAAGCACCATAAAAAGACTTCTCTAACTCAAACCCTGTCACAATGCACCTGACAACCTTCCTCAAACAATCTGCAGACAGTATTGCTTACCCCATCTCTATTCTTATAAATCCATACAAGAATCATATGTCCCTTCCATCTGGCACCATGCTTACATCATCTCCCTCCACAAAGGTGGCTAAAACACTGATACCACCAACTTCAGGCCTATCGCCATCCTTTCTCCTCCTCCTAAAATACTAGCGAAAACAATACAAGCACAACTCATGACATACCTAACCCAAAACAATCTCCTGTCCCCTACCCAACATGGCTTGCACCCTTTCCACAGCACCCATGACTGCCCTTCTTTCCTTTCTTGAAACCATAAACCTTGAACGTGACTCAGGCAAGTTTGTCTCCACACTATTCCTAGATTTGTCAGAGTTCTTTGACACCATCTCGCACACCCTATTAATATCCCAACTCCCCTCCGTGCAACTCTCTCCCACCTCCATAGCCTAGTTTTCCAGCTATTTGTCCAACCGCCAACAAGCTGTCCAGTGGAAAACTTTGACCTCCCCCTACCTTCCTCCACGCACAGGTGTCCCCCAAGGTTCTGTTCTTGGCCCTCTTCTCTTCAACCATTCATTAACAACTTTCATCTTTCCATCCCAGTCTCATGTGCCATCCAATATGCAGACTCAGCAATCATCTGCTCAGCCTTCTCCCCCTCCAAACTCCTAGCAAAAACCCAACTAGCCTTCTCCAAAACAGAAGCCTGGATGCAGTCTCACCATCTGACACTAAATGCAAAAAAAACCAAACTAATGCTTTTTTCCCCTACCAAAAACTCCATCATTGACAAAACCACTTTCACCATACAGAGCCAAAACAACACCTACCTTGAAATTGTTCCCAACACCAAGCTTCTGGGCATCATTATTGATGAAGAACTAAAATTTGACATAACACATCCACTCCACAATCAATCAAATCCACCAAAATTAGGTCTCCTGTACAGGCACAACCACTTCCTAAGCCCCCACTACTCATCAAACTCTTGCATCCACCTTCCTACTCCCCTCCATTATGTGTGGTGCCCCTCTTTTCACCAATCTCCATCTCAGTCTCCGATCCAAACTTGAATCCTGCTACCACAAGATCTCCAAATTTGCAACCTATTCAAAAACCTCATCCCACCACTGCCTCTGTCTCTGTCCCTTAAACTGGCTGGAACTACCCAACTACCTCAGTCAACTACAACTCACTATTACCCACAAGCTCATCTTTAAACCTGGCGACTGCCCAGCTCTTGCTACTTCCTTAAAACCCTAAATTCCCAACCGCTGACTCAGATCCAAAAACAAAAAATCTCCAAGTCCACAAACCTGCACAAACTCCTGGCCAACTACTGCTGTCCCACTCCTTAGCTAACAAAATGGAACCCTCTCCCCACACACCTACGCAACCTACCTAACCATTCAAATTTCTACCCCTCTGTCGTCTTTCTTCCAAATGGGAATGCCTTTGTCACGCTCCAACCTAAATCTCATCCTCCCCTTTCTACCTTGCACTGTCTCATCCAACTACCGCTAATAATCATCTTTTATCACACCAAAAGCAATGTAACTGTCTCAAAACTCTTCTGGTATACTGTACTCCCCAACCTCTTACTTACTGTTAACCTCACCATGCATAATATTGCTCCAAACCCTCTAATTGCTACCAGTTATATACTTTAAAATGTACCCTACAATTTGAGGATTACAAAACAAAATTATTCACTTGACATTGATGAAATTGCTGTGTTGAACTGTGTCCATCAATTTTAACAGTGTGACATGCCAACTGCTAATATCTTGAAGCTTATTTGTAAATGTTTAACTAGCTTGACTGAACTATGTCTTTTTGTAACGTGAATTGTAACTTGCTATTATTGTGGAGTTTTTCTCCCCCGGCCTCCACTGAAAATGGGATCTTTTTGGCCCAGTGGACTTCCCCAGTCATCAAACTTAAATAAATAAATTGATTTAAAAAAAAGACTTTAAAATTTATCAATTTCTATGTTTTTTAGAACTTTGATAATCTTGGTGGTGATTGTGCAGCCATCTGCATACTCGATAGTAAGAATTTATTCATAGGTGGGTACTAGGCTATCTGCCCGAAGGCATTTATAAGCCTCGCCAGAATGTGTTGGCTTTTGCCACCCCCTTAGATTAGTTCCCTGTGCCTCTGTCCAGCAGAACCACTGAAGTGATCCCCGAGGTAAACTTTGTTTCCCATCCACTCATCAAGGTTTCTTTTGAAGAGTGTTGGTGAGGAGCTCTGCCTAACGTAGATTGGGATCTTGTTCCAAAGTATGGGAAGTCTCCGGGACAGGAATCAATCCCTCCAGCATGTCCTATTTATTGTTGTGGTGAGGTTTAGATCCCTAGAGCGTGTGGCTCAAGGGGATAATGTTTTCTTTTGGTGGAGCATGTCCATCAATTCTGGGTTGGACATGGCCTTGTATGTCAGTCAGAGATCACCTCTGAGTAGGCGGTATGCAGCCGAGTACAACTGGAGTTTCTTCAGTCGAGCTGCATAGGGAATCTGTTTGAGGCCATTGATCCTCTTGGTGAGGTACTTCTGTGGTCTTTCCAGCTGTTGCAGGTGTCTTGTAAGGTACATCCCAAATGGGGCATTGTACTCTAAGATGGGTCTCTAATGAGTGATGAGTAGAGGGGCGCAATAACCTATTTTGATCTGGATGCAAACCCTTTTGTGATTAGGTGGGCCATGTAGAAGGATTTTCTAACCACTTTGGCAATGTGTTTATCAAAGGTGAGATTACTATCTACTTGGGTCCCCAGATCAGATCAGATCAGATTCAGGATTTTAAATACAAGTAAGAATGGAAAAGTTGATTGTGTTGTAACTGGAGGCCAGTTGGTTTTGTGTAATGTAACACAGAAATGATCTAGATGTGGGGAGAAGTTAATAAATCTACATATGAATCCTTTTGTTTTCCAACCTTTTTCCCTAACCATCTAAACAGGGCTGGCACTTTTTTTTTAAAAAGAAGAAAATTATTTATTCCAGTTTACAATCCATTTTTACACAAAAGTGCAAATGGCATGCATTGTGTTGGTATCTTTTATTCTCTGCTCTTGGTTTGCCTGTTCCCCCTTTAAACTACATAGCATTGTTATAGGCATTTTCCAGCAAGCCAGAGTTTTGTTTATCACTTTTCAGTTCTAAAACTCATCATTCTCCTTGTTCTTACTGGGTAGACAAACTGACTTCTGATTGTTTTACTGCATAACTTTTCCCCTTGAACTGTATACAGCATTTAGATAAACAGATGCATATAGATACCATGAGGAACATTCATCACAGTCTTCCATTCATTGCTGCTTGACATTGTGTAATGTACAAAGTCATAAGCCTTGTCTTGATTTGGGTGCTGGCTTGGTATTGGGGTCTATTTTCTTACCTTCTTCACCACCATCACTGCCACCACATTCTCCACTTATGGCTTTAATTGCCTTCCCTGACGCTTTTTTACTTTTCCCTTGCTCCTATCATTGTGATTGTTTTTGTACTTGTTTCTGCTTCCATTTTCTGGTGATTGCTTTCTTTCCAGCTAATGTAGTTGAGAATTTTAGTGATGTTCTTCGTGTTAGACTGTTGCAGTCATTACATTTGGGTAATCTGCTGGCAGGTTGCCCTCAGTCGGCTTGATTAACAAAGTCTTGGGTCCTGAGTTGGTTGCTGTCCCTTCTTCCATTACATCAGGTCGTCAGGGGTATAAAACATGCAGCCGACGCCATTACATCAGTCTTTCTTGCCGGGCAGTGCCCGATACAGAAGCAGTTCGCAAGTGCCAGTCGGCCGACTCCTGAATTTTTCATTTTCAAGTTTCAGAACGGAAGTCTTCAACTAAAAGCCAAGTACCCCGTTGGGGAAACTTTTTTTTGCTCCTTACCAATGTCAGTAAAAGTTAATAATTGCATTACTTGTGGGAAGCAAATACCGCATAAGGATTTTCATTTGTACTGTATTCCTTGCCTAGGCTCTGACCCACAACGTACCTTGCTGTCGGTTTTGTGCTAAATTTAATCAATGCACTATTCAACGTCTGTATATTTTTTCTTCTAAATATTTTGGCTCATGATTTAATTATCCAGAAATGTCTGTTAGCAATCCGACTACTGGAATACCTAAAAAACACAAAGAAAAAGACAGAGACAGACCGTTGAGGTCCAAAACTGACGATAAAGCTTCTCCTAAGCCAAGTTTGCCGGTATTCAGTGAGGCGCTTTTGCAGCCCCTGATACCCGCTACTTCTGATTCACACGCCTCTACTGAGACCCAATCGGAGTCCGGTATGCAGCGAGATGCTTCAATTATGGAACCCTCAGATGTCTCTACCTTAGATGGGTCCGGAGCCGCTGTGCAGGCACCAGCTTCTCAGGATGTTTTCAGGCCTACAGATTTGTATATTAGACCGATGCCATCTTCAAAACTAAGGCCAAAATCTAAATCTATGTCTAAAAAAATCGACGCCTGGGCCACATGTGCAGGCCCCTATGCCTAAAAAACAAGTGATCAAAATGGCTGAAGATTTAATTACTCTGATCTGGGGTAGCCAAACCCCTCCTTCTAAGAGGCCTAGGCAAGATATTGATTATGAGTCTTCTGAACAGGATTCTGTTTCTTCGCACTCTTCTAATGAACAGGATTTGTCTATTCGTACTTATGAGGACTCTGATGCAGAAGATTCCATTCCTTCTGCTTCTCCCCCTGAGGATTTTTCTTTTGGGGAAACTTTACATACCTTAAGGAAACATTTCCACTGGGAAAGTCAGGATTTCTCTGAATCTGAAGAGAGACTTTGGGATTTTCTTCTTCTTCCCCAGCATACGCCTTTGGCTATACCTCCTGTTCTAGACATTGTTGATGATGTTTTTTCAGAATCCAGTATGACTCCTGATTCTCTTCCTCCGGCTCCTTGTAAGCCAGACAGATACTACAGGGTTCCTGACTCCCACAAATTCCTTTTCAAAAGTCCTATTGCAGATCCTGAAACTATTTCTCAGGGTCCCAAGGGAATTAAGGCCTCTATTGCTGAAAATCATACCCCTTCGGATAGAGATTCCAGGGCGCTGGATAGATGGGGTAAGAAGGTTTACACTTCTGCAACCTTGGCAATCAGGGCTTTAAATTGTCAATTTCATATGCTTAAATATCAACAGCATATCATGGGACTGCTTAAACAGAAAATTGTTAATTTCTGACTGTGTGGAAAGTAAAGATTTACAGGATTTATTACATTCAGCTGAACAAGTTGGAAAACATACTTTGCAATGTGGTTTTGATTCTTTGGAGGCCTCTTTCAGGTCTGCTGTAACTGGGTCTGTGCTAAGAAGGCATGCTTGGCTCATAGAGCAAACTTTGCCTGATCTTGTTAAAACATTATTGTTGGATGCTCCTATACAACAGGACTGTCTCTTTGGTAATAAGGCAGAAGAAGTTTTAAAAAAGATGGAAGATAAAGCTAAATCTATGCAAATTGTGAAATATTTCTTACAAGTGCAACCTCAGAAATTTAGTAGGCACTGGTCTACTAAGAATTGGTCCTTTCCACTGCCTTCAAGAGCCACTCAAGTCAAACCCAGACGTTCCAAAGGCCCCAGGTTTCAGTCACAAGGGACTTTTAGAACAAAACAATGGGGTGCCTCTACCTCCAAATCTGGAAACAACAAGGCGCCTCCCTGTGGTAAACAGTCTCAATGACTTCCCTCTACACTCGCCAATTACTTACCTTTTAGCCGCACCTTTGGGGGGAAAACTGGCACTTCATGCACAAAACTGGCAACTGATAACCCAGGACAAATGGGTTTTAAGTATAGTATCCCAGGGATACAGATTTCGTTTCAACACGTTGCCAATCCCAAGCGGGTGGCCAGACCTGCACCCAAATCAGTGGGCAGAGGCCCAGAAACAAGTTCTGTCCCTCATGAACATGGGGGCTATTCAACCAGTACCAGAAGAGGAAAAGGGACAAGGTTTCTATTCACAACTTTTCCTGGTACTCAGAAAAGACCAATCATGGCGTCCAGTTCTGGACTTATCTACTCTAAACATATTTCTGGACATTCCAATATTCAAGATGCTGACTCTTGAACAGTTACTTCCAATGCTAGGCAAAGATGCCTGTTTGGTAACTCTAGACTTAAGAGGCTTACCTGCATATCCCAATCAGGGAATTTTGCAGAAGATACCTTCGCTTCAAAGCAGACTACTTGCATTACTAGTTCTCTCCACTGCCCTTTGGCTTATCTACTGCACCCAGGGCTTCACAAAGTGCCTGTCTCCGGTAATTGCATTTTGCAGGCAAATAAATATTCTAATATATCCATACCTGGATGATTGTCTAATTCAGGCAGAAAACAAGGACATTCTTCTACAGCATCTGGCATTTGTAAAAAGGATTCTAACTTGTCTAGCATACACCATAAACGAAAAGAAATCACAACTGGTACCCTCTCAAAAAATTACATTCCTGGGTGCACGCTTGAATACCACTGCCCAGATGGCTTACCTTATGCCAGAAAAGTAAATTCAATTGGTGACTGACTTCATACAAGTGGCCACGAAAACCCTGCTATCTGCAAGGCAAATTCTGCAAGCCTTGGGGTTCATGGCCTCCTGCATTCTTCTAATTTCATATGCAAGACTGCATATGAGGAAACTTCAGTGTTACTTAAGAGTTTATGGAGTCAATATTGTCACAGTCTGGAAACAATGATTCCTGTCATACCTTGCCTGCAATTAGAGCTCCTATGTTGGGCACAGGCCTGCTACCAAAACAAAGGACTGCCATTCTCTCCACCCCTTGCCGCCCAAACCCTAACTACAGATGCATCAGACTGTGCTTGGGTGGCTCATCTGGCAGGGAAGTGCATTCAGGGCAAATGGAGCCCAAATCAAATGCACCTTCATATCAGTCAGAAGGAGATTCTAGCTGTACAGAATGCACTGACAGCCTTCAAGGACTACCTTCATCCATGACAATTAATGATAGACAGACAACACCACAGTTATGTGGTACTTAAACAAGCAGGGGGGTACGCATTCCTACCTTTTTTGCAGGCTAGCCATGGCATTGTGGAACACTGCCTTGACTTACCAAATACAACTGCAAGCTGAATTCCTGCCAGGAAAGCTGAATACTCTGGCAGACAAACTATGCAGAAATCTCATGGACTCACACGAATGGAAACTGGAAACAAGGATTTTCAACATGTTGACACGCAAATGTGGGAGTCCAGACATTGATCTTTTTGCCTCACCTCAGAACTATCAGGTGAACAAATTCTTCACAAGAACTCATCCCCAAAAAGCTTGAAATGTTGATGCTTAATCATTCAGCTGGAAAAAACTATCATTCTATGCTTTCCCCCCCCTGTGCCTCTGCTTTCCAAAGTTCTACTAAAAGTAGGACTGGACAAACCAAGAATGATTCTGATTGCTCCAGACTGGCCTCGCCAACACTGGTATCCACTCATGCGCAGTGTGTCACACCTTCCTCTGTGGCAACTGCCTCAGACACCTTACTTACTGTCTCAGCAGAACAACCAAATTCTGCACACTCAGCTCCAAACTTTGAATCTTGCAGCGTGGCTAATCACCTAAATTCACCCTAAGCATCCTTCAGCAAACCTGTGATGGATGTAATTCTGGAGGCGAGAAGGCCTAGTACAAGAAAATCTTATGCTGACAAATGGAAAAGATTCTGTGCCTGGAACCAGTCACAAGGAATAAGCACAGCAGTGCCCAACATTCCTCAGATTTTAAAATACTTAACTGAGATGCTTCACAAGGACCTGTCCTTGTCTTCCATAAAAATCCATGCCTCTGCCATTTCTTCTCATTACAACACAGAACCTCACCTCTTCTCTCATCCTCTGCAAACGCAGTATCTCAGAGGGGCCAACAACTTAAGACCAGGCAGGAGAGCTCCAGCCCCTGCCTGGGACCTCAATTTTGTATTGGAAAAACTCACTCTCCTTCCTTTCAAGCCAGCTGCTACTGCAGACTTAAAATTTCTCTCCTGGAAAACAGCTTTCCTTTCAGCAGTCACTTCAGCTAGAAGGATTTCTGAATTACAGGCTCTTATGGCAGTGGAGCTTTTCATTATTTTTCATGCGGACAGGGTGTCTCTCAGGACCAATCCATCCCTTCATGCCTAAGGTGGTATCCAGTGTGGCTCTTAATCAGACCATTCATCTGCCAACTTTCTTTCCCAACCCACAGAACAAGGTGGAGCGGATTCTGCATTTATTGGATGTACACAGACATCTTAGATTTTACTTAAACAGGACAAAACCCCTAAGAAAATCTGCGCAACTACTGGTGGCATTTGCTGCAGGGGCAGAGGGAAAGGCTATTTCAAAGCAGACTTTCCAAATGGATAAGCCATTATATTTGTTTCTGCTATATGCACCATGGTAAAACTATCCCCCAGAGGATCAGGTTTCATTCCACCAGGGCTGCATCTACTTCTACAGCCTTCCTCAGAGGAGTTCCTACCAGAGACATTCTAGAAGCTGCTACCTGGAGCTCAGTTCATACGTTCACCAAACATTACCATTTACCTTTTTTCTCTAAATCCAGAGCTGGCTTTGCCACTGCTGTCCTGCAGGGCCTTATAGCTGGTCCTAATGCTGTATAAATCCATCCTCCCAACCATAGCTTTGGGAATCTACCCAAATGTAATGATTACAACAGTGAAACATGAAGAACATAGTACAGTTGTGTGCACTTACCATAAATGTAGATGTTCGAGTGTATTCACCGTTACAGTCCTGGTTACCCACCCTCCAGTCCCGTTTTTTTTTTGTTTGGAGGTATATATTTTTTGTGTTTTAAAATTTTATATATATATATATATATATATATATATATATATATATATATATATATATATATATATATATATATATATATATATATATATATATATATATATATATATATATATATTGCTTTCTATTTGGGGGGCACCTGACATCTGGGGCAAGAAAAACTAATGTAATGGCATCGACTGCATGTTTTATACCCCTGATGTCAGGGAAGAAGGGACAGCAACCGACACAGGACCCAAGACTTTGTTAATCAGGCCGACTGAGGCAACCTGCCAGCAGATTACCTAAATGTAATGACTGCAACAGTGACTACACTTGGACATCTACATTTATGGTAAGTGTACACAACTGTATTTTCTGTTTTCACTTTGTTTGGTTATCTTGCTCTAGAAGAACATTCTTCATCAGGGAAGTTTCCTTTCTGCATACTGTGTCTAACAGCTTCTTCGTTTCCCTTTTGAATTGCTCCTGCAGAGTGCATTCCGAAAAAAAAATGTGATTGTGTCCCCCTCCCTGCCAAGCATCTCCAGTACTGGGTTAAAGAGTTTGCATTCTGAATAGATTTCAGTGGCATTAGGCTGTGGTTCCATAATTTAGCCACACTGTTTGAATCTAGAGAGTAATCTGCAGTATTAGATTTGGTTATAGTGGTTAATGATTTTTTTTCTACAGCATAAAATTCTATTGGGTGATTAATGTTGTATTAAGTTATTAAGGGCTGGGCAATTGCCTGACTTGTAGACTAGTCTGTATTGTAATTAGCTGAGAAACAGCTGGGTGATGTAGTTCTAACCCGTTTAATTCTCCGAGTGTGAGGCAGTGGTGTCTTCTGTTGTTTTTGGTTTGTACCCAAGTACTAGGCTAGCTGTCCTTGAGGGCCATTTTAAGCATAGCCAGCTTTACTGTTTTGTGCTTGAATTAACCTATCCCATTTTGTTAGAGATTGGCCTTCACCCATCCCTTTGTCTATTGTGTATTACCCCAATTAGTAGACCTGGGATCATATATAGATAATTTGAGGGGCACGTGCATGATGGAATAAAGCAGTTAGGAGCTGCCTCTGTCCATTAGTAGTACAGGAATGATGTGTTCTTATTATTATGGGGATTATATTAGTAGTAGTAGCAGTGTTTATTACAGATTTGGCTTTTTTATTATGTCATTGCTCAATTCTGGACGTGTGAGATTTGAAGAATGGGACAACGTACAGGAGAGAGAGAGCAGTAAGAAAGTAGAGACTGTATGTTTTCTGGTTATGTCACTGAGGTAGGTTTTTACTCTGTATAATGAACCTAGTGTTTGAGTTGTTTTAACTGTGTGATATAATGTGCTCAAATTTCAACTGGTAATGTGTGATGACACCCAGTAATTCTGTGAGGTTTCCTTTTTCTGTTATTATGGTATTGGCCAAGTTTATGGTGAAAAATGTTTAGGTGAGATGTGTTATGCGGTGAAAAGTAGTAATTTAGTTATTTTAGGGTTTAGAAGTAGTTGTGAATTATTTAGTACAACCTTTAGTATATATCCTTGTGGGACAGCAGTACTTACTGCTGGCAAGAAAGTGAAGTAATTTTTCCATTTCAGTGTTAGGCTGTTTTTGAGGGGTAGCTGTGGGACTTTTGCAGTGAAGAGTTGTTGATCCCTAAGGATGAGAGTTTATGTAAGAGTCACTGGTGGGAGACAGTATCAAAAGCTTTTGATAATTCTAGAGGACGATAGAGTTAAGGCTGTTTCTGTTTTTGTGGGTGTTGATAGTATTAACAAAATTCAGCAAAACAGTAGTTGTACTGTGATGAGCTCTTATGACATATTTGTATTTGCTATATGATGATTCACGTCAAGCAGAGCACCTCCTGATGATATGATGAATCACGTCAAGCAGAGTACCTCATTAACCCTTTTTAAGTGCAACCTGGTTAACTGGATGGGGTACAGAAAATACAACCCCTGGGGGTTCCACCTGTGTCCCTGCTGGACAGTGGCATCGGGTGCTGACTTGTTGGAACATGAGCTAAATTCTTGGCTAGACTTTTAAAGGGCCTCAGGGCCAGTAGCCTAGTAACTTTCTATGTTCCTGTGAAACAAATGAAAGGCAAGCTTGCTATGATTCTGGCTTAAGGTTTTTTTTAGATGCATCCATTCCTGTTCTGCATCATTATCAGTATCATTTTGTAGAGCAAGAAGGTGTACTACATGTTTAGCTGTTCTTTTACAGTTTTGTTTGGAGTTAACTGATGGCTTATTTCTTTTTTTTCCGCAGGAGATACAACATAGACATGGTCTAGCTAACTCTGTCTCATCCTGTCTCATCAAACCTGTGCAGCGAATCACGAAGTATCAACTTCTTCTGAAGGTAATGATATCTTTTCTTAAGAATGCTTCCTTGTTGCTGAACATTGAGTGAAAAACTAAATGATTTTTGTAACAACAAAAACACGTTATTAATATTGTAGACTATTTACAATAATTGTCCAGTTTGCTTCAAGAGTTCAGAATAACGTAAATAACCAACATTTTAGCATATAGGATCACTTTCTAACATACCTATGTTTCCCACATCCAAACTTGAAATTTTAACTTCTTTGTTTCTGCCACCAAATGTTCTATCATGTATTACAATCTGATGTTGCCAATCTTCATTCTATCCTTAATAGAATAGGTTCAGATCTGACTTTGCCAATGCTAAAGCTCGCATTCAGCAGATCTCTCAAGCTTGTCCCTTACCCACAGTTCACCCTAACAATTACCTCAGATCTCATTTGCTACATCTAGCTAACAGACACGGTCTGTCAGTCTGTCTTGATCTTTTTGGAAAAGTAAAACATTTTTTCTTCAAAATTTCTCCATTTAACATTTTTTTTCCTCTAGATTACCTTTTAACGTTATTCCTTTGCTGATGTTCTTCGTGTTTCAGTGTTGCAGTCATTACATTTGAGTAATCTGCTGGCAGGTTGCACTCAGTCGACCTGAATTCCAAAGTCTTGGGTCCTGCGTTGGTTGCTGTCTTCTCTTCCATGACGCAAACTGGTGACTGGCTTAGGAGAAGCTTCGTCGTCGGTTTTGGATCTCGACTGCCGTTCTCTGTCCTTTTCTTTGCGTTTTGTATGTACTCCGGTAGTCTGATTGCTATCCGACATCTCTGGGTAGTTAAATCTGATGTTCATCGTGTTTTACTGTTGCAGTCATTACACTTGGGTTATCCTGCTGGCAGGCTACCCACAGTCAGCCTGAATTCCAAAGTCCTGGTCTGGCGTCGGTTGCTGTCGCCTCTTCCCTGACGTCAGTGCTCCAGGGGTATAAAAGATGCAGCCGATGCCATTTTCTTAAGTCTTTCTTGCCGCGTGGTGCCCAAAGCAAAAGCAGTTCGCAAGTGCCGGTTGGCAGACTCCTGAGATTTTCAAATCGAATTTCAGATCTGAAGTCTTCAGTAAAGCTAAGTACCCCATTGGGGAAACTTTTTTTTTGCTCCAGACCGATGTCAGAAAAAGTTAACAATTGTATTTCTTGTGGGAAGCAAATACCTCATAAGGATTTTCATTCTTACTGTATTCCTAGCCTAGGCCCAGACCATGACGTTGCTAGCTGTCAGTTTTGTGCTAGATTTAACCAACGCACTATTAAGCGTCGGTACGATTTTGCCTTTCATTACTTTGGCCGAAGATTTAATTATATAATGCCGTTGGAACAGCCGACGACCGGAGTTTATAAAAAACACAAGGAAAAGGACAGACATCTGAGGTCCAAAACAGACGAGGCTTCCACTAGGCCAGTCGCCGGTTCTCAGTGAGGCGCTTTCTCAGCCTCTGACGCCCGCTACCTCAGAGCCACAGGCCGCTTCCGACTCCCACGTGGAGCCGACTAGGCCTCTGGAATACTCAAGGTATTGGACACTCAGAAACTATTCCCTCAGATGGGTCCGGAGCCGCTGAGCAGGCATCGGCTTCTGAGGGTGTTTTCAGACCTACACAGTTATATGTCAAGAAAACCTCAGCTTCAAAGGCAAAGACTAAAACAGCTCTAAAGACAAAGAAACAAGTACAGCATTCTCATGAACAGACTTCCATGCCTAAAAAACAGATGCTTAAAATGGCCGAAGACCTGATTACTTTGATCAGGGGTTCCCATCCCCCTCCTGATAAGAGGCCTACGGAAGAGACAGAATGACTCTTCTGATCAGGTTTCCATTCCCTCTGACTCCTCTTCTGAACAGGGATACTCTCTTCCTCCCTATGAGGATTCTGATGCTGAAGAATATTTTCCTTCAGCCTCTCCTCCTGAGGATTATTCTTTTGGGGAAACCTTGCATACCATGAGGAAGCATTTCCACTGGGAGAGCCAAGATTACTCAGTATCTAAGAAAAGGCTCAGAGACTTTCTTTTACTACCTCAGCACAGACGTCTTGCTATTCCACCTGTTCTAGACATTGTAGATGATGTATTTTCAGAGTCCAGCCTGTCTTCTGATTCTTTACCCCCCCCCGCACCTGTTAAGCCAGACAGATACTACAGGGTTCCAGACTCTCATAAATTTCTATATAAAAACCCTGCTGCTGACACAGAAACTATATCTCAGGGTCCCAAAGGGGTCAAGGCTTCCACTGCAAAAAAACCCTGTCCGCTCTGACAGGGATTCTAGGGCACTGGACAGATGGGGGAAAAATGTTTACACTTCTGCTACCTTGGCTGTAAGGGCTTTAAATTGTCAGTTTCATATGCTTAAATATCAGCAATACTTAATGTCACTGCTGAAACAGAAAATGTTGACAAATTCTGAATGTTCTGATAACAAGGAAATGCAGGATTTATTGCATGCAGCTGAACAAGTGGGAAAGCATACTTTGCAATGTGGTTTTGATTCACTGTAGGCCTCTTGCTGGGCCGCTGTCACGGGTTCTGTCATTAGAAGACGAGCTTGGTTAAAGGAACAGAATCTGCCCGATCATGTTAAAGCAAAATTATTGGATGCTCCATTACAGCATACTTTGTTTGACGTTAAGGCAGAAGAGGTGTTGAAGAAAATGGAGGATAAAGCAAAATCTATGCAGACAGTTCAGGATTTCCTACAGGTACAGCCACCCAGATTTAGCAGGAACTGGCCTTCTAAGAATTGGTCCTTTCCAGTGTCAGATAGGCCACAAAGAGGCAGATACAGACGCCCAAGAGGCAGATCCCAGCCCCAAGGCTCATACAGGCCTAAACAATGGGGTGCTTCTACCTCCAAAAGCAGAGCAGACAAATCACAGCCATACAGGAAACAGTCCCAATGACTTTCCTCTGGCAATGCCAAGCACTCTTCTTTTGGCAGCATCCTTAAGGGGAAAACTAGCACTTTTTTCACAAAATTGGCACATGATCACCCAGGACAAATGGGTCTTGAATATAGTGTCTCAGGGCTACAGGTTCCACTTTCACACCCTTCCAAAGACAAAAAGAATGCCAGACCTGCCACACAATCAATGGGCAGAGGCACAAAAGCAAGTTTCATCCCTTATGGATATGAGGGCTATTCAACGAGTGCCAGAGCAAGAGCAGGGACAAGGAGTTTACTCGAGACTTTTCTTGGAACCCAGAAAGGACAAAGCCTGGAGACCAATACTGGACCTGTCTATTCTAAACACTTTTCTGGATGTTCCAAAATTCAAAATGTTGACTCTGCAGCAGCTTCTGCCCATGCTGGGCAGTAAAGCTTGGCTTGTAACTTTGGACCTCAGAGGCATACCTTCATGTCTCAATAAGACAATCTTGCAGAAGATACCTCAGATTCATAGCTGGCTCAATGCACTACCAATTCTCTGCACTGCCCTTTGGCTTATCTACTGCACCCAGTCTCTTCACAAAATGCCTGGCACCAGTAATTGCATTTTGCAGACAGAGGAATACACATATATCCCTACTTGGACGACTTCCTTATACAAGCAGAGAACAAGGACATTCTACTAAAGCATCTGGCGTTTGTAGAAAGATTACTAATTTGCCTAGGGTACACAGTGAATGAAAAGAAATCAAAACTGGTACCCTCTCAAGAGATAATATTCCTGGGTGCAAGCTTAAATACAACTGCCCAGATAGCTTATCTCACGCCAGACAAACAAAGGCAACTGACTTCTTACTTCAAAATGATGGCAACAAAGACCCAGTTATCTGCAAGAAAAATTCTGCAGGCTTTGGGCTTCATGGCATCCTGCATTCTACTAATTCCATATGCAAGACTGCATATGAGGAAACTACAATGGTATCTAAAAAGTGTTTGGACTCAACATTGTCACAGCCTGGAAACATTAATTACTCTCATTCCCTTCCTGCAACAGGAGTTTCGATGGTGGGCACAGGCCTGTCACCACAACAAGGGACAGCCATTCACTTTACCCACAGCCATGCAGACACTAACAGATGCATCAGATTATGCCTGGGGGGCACACATGGCAGGAAAATGTATTCAGGGCACATGGCCTGCAAGCCAAATGCATCTTCAATCAAAAAGAGATGCAAGCTGTACAGAATGCCCTGACAGCCTTCAAGGACATACTTCATCCAGGACAACTGCTGATAAAGACGGACAATGCTACAGTCATGTGGTACATAAACAAGCAAGGAGGCACACATTCCTACCCCCTCTGCAGACAAGCCATGACTTTGTGCAACACAGCATTGACTTATCAAGTACACCTGCAAGCACAATTCCTGCCAGGAAAGACAAATACTCTGGCAGACGAACTAAGCAGAAACCTCATGAATCCTCACGAGTGGAAACTAGATCCACAAATCTTCAGCATGATAACAGGGAAACGGGGATGCCCAGACATAGATCTATTTGCCTCCCCTCACAACTGCCAGCTACAGAGATTCTGCACAAGGGCTTATCACAAACAAGCATGGAAAGTTGACGCCCTATCATTCAGCTGGAAAGCCCTTACAGTATATGCCTTCCCTCCACTGCCTCTCCTCCCCAAGGTACTCCTAAAGGTCAGACAAGAGAAGCCAAAAATGATACTGATTGCCCCAGACTGTCCACGCCAGCACTGGTAGCCAATCCTAAAGAGCTTGTCTCAAGGTCCAGCCTGGACATTACCTCAAATTCCTCATTTGCTGACCCAACAAAAGAATCAGATCCTGCACAGTCAACTCAGAACCCTAAATCTGGCTGCATGGCAGATAATGTAACCATTCAGAACACACCTCTCTCTAAAGCAGTTATGGATGTTATTTTGGAGGCCAGGAGGCCCAGCACCAGAAAATCTTATGCAGAAAAATGGAAGAGATTCTATGCTTGGTACCAAGCACAAGGAATGGACATGCTTGTACCAAATATTCCTCAGATTTTACAATACCTAACTGAGATGCTGGACAAAGGCCTATCCTTCTCATCAATTAAGATCCATGCCGCTGCCATTTCAGCTCATTACAATACGGACCCACCTATTTTTTCACATCCACTGCTAAGGCAGTATCTCAGAGGGGCCAAAAACATAAGACCTCCAAGGAGAGCTCCAGTACGTGCATGGGACCTCAGTTTTGTCTTGGAAAAACTCACACTGCCTCCTTTTGAGCCAGCCAATACTGCTGAGATAAAATACTTATCATGGAAAACAGCTCTGCTCCTAGCAATAACTTCAGCAAGAAGAGTTTGAGTTACAGGCACTAATGGCTGTGGAACCTTTTTATTATTTTCCATCCGGACAGGGTTTCTCTAAGGACAAACCCAACATTTATTTTATACCTAAGGTAGTGTCCAGTGTGGCTCTTAACCAAACATTTGCCTACCTTTTATCCAAATCCGTAGAATAAGGGGGAGAGACTTCTGCATTCTTTGGACATACACAGACAGCTATGCTTCTACTTGGACAAAACTAAAGCTTTCAGAAAGACTGAGCAACTCTTAGTGGCATATGCTGCAGGATCCCAAGGAAAAGCTATTTCAAAGCAGACTGTTTCAAAATGGATAGGCCACTGCATTCGTTTCTGCTATTCACAACATGGCAAATCAGTGCCTAAGGGCATTAGGCCACATTCTACCAGAGCAGCAGCCTTCCTCAGAGGAGTACCAACCAAGGACATTTTGGAGGCTGCAAATTTTACTTCAGTGCACACTTTTACAAAGCACTACCACTTACCTCTTTACTCTAAATCCAGAGCAGGCTTTGCCACTGCAGTTCTGCAGGGCCTCATAGCCACTCCTAATACTATTTAGGCCCAGCCACCCAACCTCAGCTTTGGGATTCAACCCAAGTTTAATGACTGCAACAGTGAAACACGATGAACATAGTGCAGTTGTGTACCTACCATAAATGTAGATGTTCGAGTGTATTCGCTGTTGCAGTCCAGGTTACCCTCCCACCATCCCCCTTTCATTGCTGGGACTTATCTGTACTTCTCTATTCTATACAACCTATGTGGTGTAGTTGCTTGTAGATGAAGGTAATGTGCATGCTTTTTTATGAGCAGAATTTTTAGCCTACCCTTTTGGGTGCACCTAACATCTGGGGCAAGAAAAACTGAAGAAAATGGCGTCGGCTGCATCTTTTATACCCCTGGCGTACTGAAGTCAGGGAAGAGGCGACAGCAACCGACGCCGGATCAGGACTTAGTAATTCAGGCTGACTGCGGGTAGCCTGCCAGCAGGATAACCCAAGGTAATGACTGCAACAGTGAATACACTCAAACATCTACATTTATGGTAGGTACACAACTGTACTTTTCCAAAATAATTAGATAGAAAAATATACCGATGCTTAATAGTGCGTTGGTTAAATCTAGCACAAAACCGACAGCCAGGCACGTTGTGATCAGGGCCTAGGCAAGGAATACAGTATAAATGGAAATCCTTATGAGGTATTCGCTTCCCACAAGTAATACAATTAATTTTTTCTGACATCGGTAAAAAGCAAGTAAAAAGTTTCCCCAATGGGGTACTTAGCTTTATTGAAGACTTCGGTTCTGAAACTCAAACGCAAATATTTCAGTAGTCAGCCGACCGGCACTTGCGAAATGCTTCTGCTTCGGACACCGCGCGGCAAGAAAGACTAAAGAAAATGGCGTCGGCTGCATGTTTTATACCCCTGACGACCTGACTTCATGGAAGAGAAAACAGCAACCGATGCAGGACCCAAGACTTTGGAATTCAGGCCGACTGAGGGCAACCTGCCAGCAGATTACCCAAATGTAATGTCTGCAACAGTGAATACACTCGAACATCTACATTTATGGTAAGTGTACACAACTGTACTTTCTTTCTGGTGTAGAATCTTTTCTGCTTTTTTTCTCCCTTGTCTTTATGATTTAGTCGAATTTCCGACATACCATTTTTGGTATTTTCTTGTCTTCCCACTCTTCTACTGTTCTGGAGTGTTTTAGTTTTTCTGCTGTCTTTCCACTCCCTTTCTCGTATGACCTAATCATAGTTCTTCCTACCATTGCTGGTATTCCTCTGCTTTTTTCTTCCTGTTTAAAAAAAATAAAAATAAAAAATCTTACCATAAGGTTTTTCTCTTATTAGTGTAATTACACATTGTACATGATGTGACAAACCTGCAGGTTTCAAGAAATTTTCCAAATGTGGACATAAGTTGCCTCTCTTGGATGCACACTCGCTTTATGTGTATTGCTTGGGTCCATTATACTTTCAGGCAGATTGTTCAATTTGCCATGGATCTAATCCGCGAGCCGTAACCGAATGTAAAAACAAGTTGATATTAAACGGTCTCCTTCCTTTCTCTTTTGGAGAAGCCATATCCCAACTCTCCAGAGTCAAAGCCTTCCACCTTATCAAAATCTTCCTTGAACTCTTCCCAGTAAAGGAGAACTCAATATCTGGTCTCAACCACGGATCAGAAAAAAATGCAAATTCAGGATCCGCCTGTTCCTTCAGATCATACAACTTTAAAAGCAAATATTATGAGTCCGGCACAATCCAGGTCTGATCAGACAAAATCTTTGGATCCGACACAGCCTTCCGAGACTCTATGCTGTCCTTGAATGAGATATTCTCTGTCAGTTGACCCAGTGCCAGAAAAGCTTCCATCTCCTTTTTTGCAGAGACCAGCATCCCCTTCCATTTATTGTACTCATTCTTCCAGAAGTCTCACAGATGATGATGTGCAGAGGGGTGAGGAAGTTCCTCTCGGAACAGGGGCAGATTGATTTTTTTCTTCAGCGCCTACCCCTCTGGGTCATATTGCCCGACCACCCACCACACCACCTCTGCAAGTTCCTTCTCTGACACCATCTGTTGTTTTATAGCTTCAGGATCCCACTTGTCTGGATGAGTCAGTCTCGTATCAGAAGACTTCCATATCTTCTGTTCCGACATCATCTCTGAGACCTTCGATCTTTTCAGAGCTGGAGAGTCCTCGGAGCTGGAGCCTGCCTGCTGGGTCTGGGGTGCAGCATTCGATTCCAAAGTTTTCAGAGCCATCTCTGTTCCTTGGCAACTTTGCACTGGACAGTTTGGTTGTGGCTTCCTCCTCGGAGGTGGTGCCAATGGATGGGAGAGAAGAGGATGATTCAGAAACCTGTTATTTTTTTTTTTAATCAGAGCCCCTCTCTGCCTCCTTCAAGGCTATGAAGAGAGTGATCACTGCCTCGGCAGTCCTGACACAACCTTTCTCATCGGATCCTACTTGTTCCACCATGATGCTCCAGCACCTAGAGCCTCAACAATTCTCTCCATGGGTACATCCTGTACTAAATCTCAGGCTCTCTCTCATTGAAATTTGATTTCTTCGTCTGAGACTTCCCCATAGCATCCCATTGAGGAAGTACCCAGAAAACGGACACACAAGAGGAAGTACCTAGACACCCCACAGGAGTTTGTCACTGAAGACACATTTTTCGAAGGTAAAGGGTCCCCATGGTCACCTCCTGAAGATGTTCTCTTCAGAGACATTGTAGAAATCCTGAAAGAGAGAGGTGGCTAGGCATCCTCCAACCCTGTGCCGGAGGAATCCATTCTCCTACAGCCTTTTGGTACAAGACCCTCTACTTCCTGGGTGACTCAGCTGGCCAACGAGCTTGTAGACATGATCTCTAGGCAGACATGGAAGGAGCCTGACTCCATAGAACCGATACCTTAGAGATGGGATAGGATAATGGCACCGCCTGCAGACAGGCAGTTTTTGGGGAAAGGGGTTCCAGTTGATGCCATGGTTGTGGCTGCCACAAAGAAGGAACTAGCCGACGAGAGTTCCACTGTCCACCCCCCCAACAGGGCGTCGCTGGTGATGGACAGACTAGTGAAGCATGTCTTTGCTTCAGTAACCTTTGCCTTGCAGTCACTAAACCATCCTGCACATTTTGTTAGGCTTCAGAGAGATTTGACCAAGGAATTATGAAATACTCTCTCAGAAACCATCTTTGAAGAGGTTAAAGATTCAGTAACTTCTCAGTTGGCAGCCCTACTGGCTACATCTAATAGATATGATGTCCATTTCATTATGCATCACTAATGGGTCTTTGGATTCATCTTGGATCCAAGTCGACCGTTTCTACAGACGTACAATCTGAGCCTCAAACTCTTCCCTTTTCCATGATGGCTCACTCCTTTAGATCTTATTTGCCTCCTTTACAGTCCAGACACAATTTTGAGCCTCTGCTTCTTAGGAATTTTTGCTCTTTTTTTTCTTCTAAAATTTATCTCTGCTTTCCTTGATATTGTCTGTTTTACAGTTTAGTGTAGTTCTACCTTCCTTCCCATTACTTTACCAATAGTTTTTCGCTGGTGTTAGTTCCTTCCCACCTTTTCTCTGTCTCGCCTTTTTTTATTCATTTCTCTATAGCTGTAACAGCTTTTCCATGATCTTTCAGTTTTTAGTAGGTAGTATTAGAGTGTGGTTGGCCCTGTGTGTTGGCATTTCTTTGTGCGTGCGAGCATATCTGTTAACATGTCGGACAAGCCAGAGAAACCTGCTGTGTTTAAAAGTGCCCCTTGTGGGCATAAGATTCCCCAATCTGATGCCCACAAGAGATGCATTTATTGCATTGACCCAGGGCACTTGGGTATGCCTTGCATTATTTGCATGGCATTCAACCCGTGGGTCCTGGCCAGTAGAAGGAACAAGCTCTTCTTGAGAGGGCTTCTGACCTTCTCTGGAGTCCAAACTCCCGCTCAGAAGAAGCAACCCCCCCCCCCCCCTCTGCTTCCCCAGGTACAGCTGCTTCTACCTTCAAAAAGTGGAGGAAGCTTTCATATCCATCATCTTCGTATCTTTCAGCTCAGCCCTTTTCCCCAGATTCGAGGGGGTTGTGCTTGTCCAACCTTCTACCATGCCAGATCCATTGACCTTGGGTCTGAGTAGCCTCTCAGCGCCATCTGAGGTTATTTGGATGCATATCTCCTTTTCTCCTGAGTGGACTCTAAAGCATTCCTGCTCAGAGCAAGGGTCTCATAGTCATACTCAGAGGTAGAGCAAATCACCCTCCCCTGCTGATAATGCCCAGCCGAGTGTATTACCGATGCAGTTGACACATTCATCTTTGTCCTCCAGGTCCTTTCAGATTTTGCATTTGGAAATTGGAAGATTAGGAGTTTCCTCAAAGCCCAGATCCTTCTTGGGGTTATTGCCCTCTCCAACCCATGCCGGATCCATGACAGCTCCGTCCCTGATACCTCAGCCTCCTCCTCTCATCCTCTCTGCTTTGGATTTGCAGGGCTTGGTGATCTCAAGTGGATTGATGTCGGATCATGGGATGATCCCTTCCCAGGCTCCAACAGAGTCCCAGACCAGCTCGGCTCCGATTTTATCAGAGCAGACTGTACTCCATATTCAAGGGATCATCACCAGATACTCAAATTTGGTGTCTGCTCTGACTTTGTCCTTCTCAGAGCCATCCCTTCCTGTAGGGGCTGTGGCCTTCAATAGCTGGAGTCCGGTGCCTTCTGATCTGAGAGATCCTGGGTGACCCTCGTCTCTATCTGTTGCTAAACTTATGGATGAAGCTGATCTCCCATGTGACGGAGGGAACCTCTCGAGTGACTGCTTCAAGCATAGCCTTCAGACAGCATACCTGGAATTGACTATGTGGGTTTGCAGACCCCTTTGAAGCATCGTTCATTATTCCCTCTTAGATTGTTCCTCTTTGTTGGAGTGGTCAGTTAGAGACTCTAACCTGAAGCAAACAGGAGGGCAAGACTCCATCTGCCGTGGGTATCAAATTTTCTTACCTCCCAACGGACCTTTTCCAGGAACCAACATCAGGAAGATGATGTGATTCCACAAATCCCAAGGGCCCTTCACTGAGTCGCAAGACAGATCCTCTTCCAAGTGCAGAGGGAGAGGATTTAATGGTAGACGCCACCCCAGAGGCAGAGGGGGTCCACAGAACCAGGGTTTCATGGAACCCTTCTCCAACAGGCCCTTTCAGCGCTCTTGAAGCACTGCCCGATTGTCCTCTGGAGGCAATTGGGGGCAGACTATCCTTGCACCCAGCAGCATAGACAGACATGACAAATGATGCCTGGGTGTTAAACATCACATTCAGAGACTACTTTATTCCTTATTCCCTTCCTTCTCCTCACACAAGGGAACGTCTCCCTGACGTGCCACTCAGTCATGGGGAGAATGCCCTTCTAGAAGTGCAAAATCATCTAGACAGAAGTCACCAAGCGCAAGCGATTCCCAACCGAACAACAAGGATGCAGAACTTAAGCTTCTTTTTGGTGCCAAAGAAGACTGGGACCTTTGAACCGTCCTGGATCTAAGCAGTTTGAATCTGTCAAGAAGACAGAGTTCTGCATGGTTACAGTACAGTCCATTCTACCACTCTTGCACAAGAACAATTGGATGTGCTTGGCAGATCTCCAGGATGCATACTATCATAGGTTGGTACTAGGCTATCAGCCCTAGGGCCTCTACAAGCCTAGCCATAACAATTCCCTGGCTATTTTTCCCACAATATTTTCTTCCCTGGACCCCAGTCTAGCAAGGCAACTGACATGATCTCCGGGGTGAATTTACAATCTCTCATCCAGTCGTCAAGGTGCCTTTTGAAGAAGGCGAAAGAGGTGCTCTGCTTGACATATATGGGCAGTGTATCCCATAGTCTAGGGAGTCTCTCGGTCAGGAATCTATGTCTCCAGCATGTTTTGTTCATTGTGATGACGAGGTTTAGATCCCTGGAGTGCTTTGCTCTGAGGGATTGGGACTTTGTGTACCATGTCCAACAGCTCTGGTTTTGACATGGCCTTGTATGTTAAGCAGAGATCGCCTCTGAGTAGATGATGTGACAGAATATAGCTGGAGTTTTTTTTAAATGTTCCGCATAGGGCGTCTTCTTTAGGCCTGTTATTCTTAGTGAGGTATTTTTGCTGCCTTTCTAGTTGTTGCAGATGTCTTGAGAGGTGCATAACAAATGGGGCGTTGTGTTCTCTAAAGGGTTTAATGAGTGATGAGTACAGTGGACAATGACCACCTCTATTCTGGTTTGAAAGCCCTTAGTGATGAGGTGTGCTACACAGAAGGATTTCTTAACTGTTGTGGCGATGTGGTTATCCAAGGTGAGACCACTGTCCACCTGTGTCCCTAAGTCTCATCACACTTTCGGTGTTTAGTGTATTGCCACCTCTGTGGTAATTAACGGCTACATGTTTTTTTCCCAAAAGGGATAACTATACATTTCTTGGCATTGAGCTTGAGCCCATGGCTCTGGCACCAAGCATCTGTTTCTGTAAGACCCTTTTGTAGAATATTCACATAATTTGGGGATTCCATAATGGCTCCCAGTTTGCAGTCATTTGCAAACGTTGTTAGCCAGAGTCCCTTAGTGTTGGCATGTAATTCAGAGAAGTAGATGCCAAACAAGAGTGGTCCCAGGATTGAACCCTGAGCTACTCCACTAGTCTGGACCTGGATTTGGAGTCTGCTACTTTTACAGTGTGGGTTCTGTCAGTAAGCCAGTTGGCAACCCATCGAGTGACGCAGGGTTAATGCCCAGCTTAGTAAGTTTGTCTGTGATTCCAGAGTGGGGGGATGGTGTCGAAGGCCTTGGAGAGGTCCAGATAGGCTGTGTGGAACCGCCTTACCCTCATCCACAGCTCTGGAGACTGATTCAAAGAGGTCAATCAGGTTCAGGAGACAAGATTGGCCCTTCACAAACCCAAACTGGGTGAGGTCCAGTGTTTGAAGGTTGCTAATGTCTTTGTTTATAAGTTCCATGATAATACGTTCCATGGCCTTGCAGGTCAGGCTCGTCAGACTGGTGGGACTTTAGTTCCCGGGATCCAAGGTGGATCTCCCATTGTTGAGTGGGATAACTGTAGCTGTGAGACACTCATTGGGCACGAAGCCTGAGGTGAGGCTATGATTAAACTTGGCACTTAGGTGAGGTACCAGTTCATTTTGTAGTTCATGTAGTACACAGCCCGGGATATCTGCTCCCATGGATGCTATATTCTTAGCTTTGAAGAGTGCGGTTTTTACGTGGGTGGCCATTATTACCAGAATTTGGAAATCATTCGGTATTGAGATGGGCCCTTTAGGGGTTGTGAGGGGGGTGAAGTTGGCACTGATTCGATCTGCCAGGATATTGGCAATATCCTTGGGATCAGTATATTTAATGCCATTCTTTTGTAGCTCAGACCAGATCTGAGTATTGCCATTTAGATTCTTGACGTAGCTGTAGAATGCCTTGTGGTTGCCTTTGGAGTCTTTGGCAATTTTATTTTCGTAACTAGCTTTGGAGGATTTTTGAGGGATCTCAGCTTCTTACTGAGGTTGGTAAGGGAGTTTTTTGCATCCTGGCATTTTCCTCTTTTCTACAACAGTTTTTTCCTTTTGTTGTAGTTTGTTTATGGCAGGGCCCACCAGATTGGCTTCCTTTTTTTGGAGGAGAGCGTCTTGGTTCTGATGTCCTTCAAGGATGCATCTGCAGTCATCACATATGGGTTGTCCTGCCTCAGGCAGCCCTTCGGTCGGCCGGATTCCAAAGTCTGGGTCTGGCCTCGGCTGATGTCGCACTTTCCCCGACGTCAGAGCGTCTGGGGTATAAAAGCATCAGCCGACGCCATTTTTCTTGCCGCATGGTGCCCGAAGCAGAAGCAGTTCGCAAGTGCCGGTCGGCCAGCTCCTGTGATTCAGCTACCGAAGACTTCAAAAAAGCTAAGTACCCCGTTGGGGACTGTTTCTTGCCTCAGCCGATGTCAGATAAAGTAAATAATTGTTTAACTTGTGGGAAACAAATACCTCATAAGGATTTCCACTCTTACTGCCTCCCTTGCCTAGGCCCAGACCACGACGTCTCGGCCTGCTCAGCCTGTGCTTCCTTCAACCGACGAACTCTTAGACGTCGGTCGGAGTTTGCAGAGGAATTCTTTGGGGCTAATTTTGCATACAAGATGCCGTCGGAGACTCCGACTTCGCATTTGGTTAAAAAACGGAAGGACAAAGACCGACACTCACGACCCGTGATTTCGGCTGAAACCACGGTCAGGCCTACCGCGAGTGTGTCTGTTTCGGCTGAAACAGAGTCCTTGGTGCTTCCTATTACCGAATCCACTCAACCGACTACCTCGGCCCCAGAGGCCCCGGCCGAGTCGGTTATTGAATTACCTACTGAAACCGGTGTCCAGGAAATGTCCGACACCATTCCCTTAGATAAGTCGTCTACTGCACGTGGTGCAGCCAGACCCCCTGCATCCATGTCCATTAAGGCCTTTTCTAGGGCTAAAGCTGCTAAACTTACTAAAGCTTTGCCTCCCAAGGTTTCCTCTCAGAGGCCTTCTACTGGATCACAGATTCTCAGCCTAGCAGAGGATCTAATCTCTTTAATTAGAGGTTCTCAACCTCACCCGGACAGGGGCTCTCAACCACCACCAGACAAAAGGCCCAGGGTTGAGCCTCTGAACCACACTCCTCAGATGAGTCCACGGATGGCTCTGCTTTGTCAGACCCCCAGGAGGAGGCTTATTCGGCCAACAAGGATTCTGATGCTGAAGAATCTATTCCTTCGGCCTCCCCTCCTGAAGAGTTTTCATTTGGAGAGACACTACACTCTATGAGAGAACATTTTCAATGGCAGGGCCAGGATTTTTCTGATTCTAGAAAAAGATTAAGGACCTTTTTACATTTACCTCAGCATAGGCCTTTAGCTATACCTCCTGTTTTGAATGTTATTGATGATGTGTACTCTGATGCTAGTACAGCCCCTGATTCTCTCCCTCCGGCTCCTGTCAAACCTGATTCTCATCTACACCTGTACAAGGCCCACTCTGCAGACCCAGAAACAATTTCCCAGGGCCCAAAAGGGGTTGCAGCTGCCACAGCTAAAAATCCTCTACCCTCTGAAAAGGAGTTTAGAGCTTTAGAGAGATGGGGTAAGAAAGTGTATACTTCTGCAACTCTTTCCATGAGGGCATTAAATTGTCAATTTCATATGATTCAGTACCAGGAGTATTTGTTAGATGAATTGCATAAGAAACTGTCCTCTTCTGAACCCCTTGACCGTAAATCACTTCAGGATCTGGTACATAACTCACAGCAGGTTAGTAACCATTTTTTGCAGTGTGGTTATGATGCATTGGAAGCTTCATGTAGGTCAGCTATGACAGGGGCAGTTATACGTAGGCATGCCTGGCTGAAGGAACAGTCTTTACCAGACCATGTTAAAGCTAAGCTTCTGGATGCTCCAGTGGAAAAGCAAAAATTATTTGGTTCCACGGCTCAGGAGGTCTTAAAGAAGTTTGAAGAAAAGGCAAAATCTGTGCAAACAGTCAAGGATTTTCTGCAAGTACAACCTCCGAGATTCAGCAGAAATTGGCCTACTAAGAATTGGTCCTTTCCGGACTCAGACAGAGCCCAAAGAGGCAGGAATAGGCATGCCAGAGGTAGAGGGCAAGCTAGAGGCTCCTACAGTGGCCGTCAGTGGCAATCTCCCAACCAGAGAGGTAGTGCAGGAACAACAACTGCTACACCAGGACAGACTCAATGACTTTATTTTGACTCCGCCGACCAGGGCTCAATTAGAAGCACAATTGGGCGGAAAGCTTTCTTTATTCTCAAAAAATTGGCATCACATTACAAGGGACACATGGACACTGCAAATAATAGACAAGGGATACAGGTTCCATTTCCACACATTGCCAAAAAGAAAAGGAATGCCAGACCTGCGACCAAATCAGAAGGCAGAGGCTTTGAAGCAAATTACCAAATTAATACAAATGAAAGCCATAGAAAAGGTACCTCTTTCAGAACAAGGCCAAGGATTTTACTCCAGATTATTCCTTGTTCCAAGAAAAGAAAATCAATGGAGGCCTATTCTCGACTTGTCCGCACTGAATACTTACCTCATTGTGCCAAAATTCAAAATGCTGACTCTACAGCAACTTCTTCCCATGCTGGGCAAGGAGTCTTGGCTGGTGACTCTAGATCTCAAGGAGGCATACCTGCATGTCCCTATTCGACAAAGTTGCAGAAGACACCTCAGATTTCTTGCAGGATCAGAGCATTATCAATTCTCAGCATTGCCCTTTGGCTTATCTACTGCGCCCAGAGTACTCACGAAATGCCTGGCTTCAGTAATTGCACACTGCAGACTTCAGGGGATTCAAATCTACCCATATCTGGACGACTGCCTTATACAAGCGGACAACAAGAAAATTTTGCTAAAGGACTTGGACTATGCCATCCACCTACTACAGGCCTTGGGATACACAGTCAACATCCAAAAATCAAGACTTGTTCCATCCCAAAGAATAACCTTTTTGGGTGCGGATCTAGACACAACCACCCAAATGGCCTTTCTCACAGAAGAAAAACAAAAACAACTTCCGGATTACTTCCAGAATCTGACAAGACAAACTCAGCTGACTGCAAGGAAAATCCTGCAGGCCCTGGGTTACATGGCATCCTGCATACTTCTGATTCCACAAGCCAGGCTGCATATGAGAAAATTGCAATGGTACCTAAGGAGTGTATGGACTCAGTACAGTCACAACTTAGAAACTTTGATCCCACTCATTCCTTGCCTTCAAAAGGAATTCCTGTGGTGGGCTCAAGCCTGCCAGTCGAACAGAGGGTTGCCTTTCAGCAAACCAAGAGCAAGCCAAACCATCACCACGGACGCTTCAGACCGAGGTTGTGGAGCACACATGGAGCACACATGGAGGACAAATGTATCCAAGGGCTATGGTCTCAAAGAGAGCTGCGCATGCACATAAACCAAAAGGAAATGCTGGCGGTGATGCACACAATCGAGGCCTTCAAACCTTTCCTTCATCAAGGCCACCTGCTCATAAGGACAGACAACACCACAGTTATTTGGTACATAAACAAGCAAGGAGGCACACATTCCTACCCTCTATGCAGACTGGCCATGAATCTATGGGAACTTTGCTTGAAACTCAATATACAACTGCTGTCCCAGTTCGTGCCAGGGAAAGACAATACACTGGTAGACAGCTTAAGCAGAACTACCATGGATGCGCACGAATGGATGCTGCACCCAGACATCATCTTACTCATAACACAATCATGGGAAAGGCCAGAGATAGATCTGTTCGCTTCACCCCACAATCATCAACTGAAGACATTCTGCTCAAGGACATACCACCCACAAGCATGGAAAGTGGACTCTCTCTCTTTCAGCTGGAAAGCTGTAAAAGTCTATGCTTTCCCACCACTCCCATTAATGTCCAAGGTTTTATTGAAGATCAGGGTGGAGCAGCCAAGAGTGATTCTGATAGCTCCAGACTGGCCAAGGCAGCACTGGTACCCACTGTTAAAGAGCATGTCACAGACGAAACCGTGGCCTCTCCCCCTATGGCCACTTCTACTGACGCAGAACAATTTCAGGACTCTGCATCCCAACCTGAAAACCTTGCAGCTAACTGCCTGGAGAATGCCATGACTCCTCCTCAGAATAGCTTATCCCAGAGAGTTAAGGACATCATTATGGAAGCTCGCCGGCCTTCCACAAGGTAGGCATATTCAGCAAAATGGAAATGATTTCTCACTTGGAACACAACAAAAGGCCTAGATGTGACAGTGATGAGCATGGCACATATACTGGAATACTTGGCAAAATTGTTCCACAATGGCCTGTCTTATTCTTCCATTAAGATACATGCCTCAGCAATTTCAGCAGAATACAATGTTAATCCACCTGTTTTCTCGCATCCTCTCTTAAGACAGTTTCTGAGAGGAATCAAAAACATCAATCCTCCAAGGAAACCACCTTTACCTACTTGGGACCTTAACTTTGTGCTGGAAAAACTAACACTTCCTCCCTTTGAACCAGCAGCATCGGTGGATCTACAGTTTCTGTCTTGGAAAACTGCATTCCTTCTGGCCATAACTTCAGCAAGAAGAGTATCTGAGTTACAAGCTTTAATGGCAGTGCAGCCATTTCTTATTTTCCATCAAGACAGAGTTTCATTGAGAACCAATCCTACTTTTATGCCAAAGGTGGTATCCAGGGTATCCTTGAACCAAGCAATTCACTTGCCTACATTCTTCCCTAATCCTCAAAATAAAGGGGAGAAACTTCTACACACTGTGGACATACACAGACAATTACACTACTATTTGGACAGAACTAAAAGTTACAGAAAGACTGACCAATTGTTTGTAGCATATGCTGCTGGGGCACAAGGAAAAGCAATTTCAAAACAAACAATTTCAAAATGGATAGGAAATTGCATTCGTTTTTGTTACTCCTTTCATGGAAAGACTGCTCCAGCAAACATTAAGCCTCATTCCACAAGAGCCACAGCCACCACCACAGCCTTCCTAAGAGGGGTGGCTACCAAAGACATTTTAGAAGCTGCTACATGGAGCTCCGTGCATACATTTGCCAAGCATTACAATTTACCTTTATACTCCAGATCCAGAGCAGGTTTTGCTACAGCAGTCCTGCAGGGTATCTTAACTACACCATCCTTTTCTTAGTACCTCCACCCCCAGATTGTCTATGGTATTCTACCCATATGTGATGACTGCAGATGCATCCTTGAAGGACATAATACAGTTTTGTACCTACCACAAATGTAGATGTCCAATAGGTATGCATCTGCAGTCAGGTTTACCCTCCCTCCTTCCCCTCTGTGGTATTCCTAGGGTGCTTACCCCTCTATTAGCTAGCTGGGGGAATCTATTATGGTGTATTTGTTTATATATATATATATATATATATATATATATATATATATTTTTTTTTTTTTTTTTTTTTTGCATATGTTTGGAATTTTATTGCATTTCTCCAAATTAAGCCTTCCTAGAGGGCACCTGGCATCTGGGGCAAGAAAAACTGAGGAAAATGGCGTCGGCTGATGCTTTTATACCCCAGACGCTCTGACGTCGGGGAAAGTGCGACATCAGCCGAGGCCAGACCCAGACTTTGGAATCCGGCCGACCGAAGGGCTGCCTGAGGCAGGACAACCCATATGTGATGACTGCAGATGCATACCTATCGGACATCTACATTTATGGTAGGTACAAAACTGTACTTTTGGGATGGCACGATTCATGCAGAAGTGGATTTGCTCGTACAGTGCCTTATTGTAGGATTCAGCAGTCGAAGTTTCAGTTCCCGTCTGCATGGGTGTCATGACGTTTGTCACTTCTGACTTCATTAGTATGAAGTTGGCTTTGGAGAAGTTTTTTTACAGAGGTTTCCTTACTTGGGGGGATGGAGGAGGGATGTGAATGTCAAGGGTGATAAGCTTATAGTCAGACCTGACCAACGAGGGGGTGGCCGTAGGTGTGGAGCATCGATTTCCCATGTTGGTAATGGCCAGGTCTAGGATATTGGAGGCCCTGGTGGGGCTATGGATTTAGGTGATCCAGGGCATTGGAATTTATGAATTCCAAAAACCATTGGGCAAAGGTGTTGGTACATGAGTAGTTTTCTTGGTTAATGGCAGGGGTAGTTGAAATCACCCAGTATTAGGGTGTTTGGTTGTATCTTAATTTTTTCCAGTATATTTAGAAAGGTGTAGTGAGAATCTTGGGGCATGGTGGTGGATTTGTAGCAAGCTACAATTTGGATTGCACAAGCTACAATTTGGATTGCAGTCTTACGTAGTGTTAGTTGCACCTAGAGAATTTCAGACACATTGTGTTGGGCAACTAGCCTGGTGGTGTGAATATCCTTGGTGAATATGAACACTCCTCCAACTTTAGTGTTTTGGTCCTGGTTTGGTGGCCGAGAAAGTGTGGTAAGAGTTGTAGCCTGGTATTGCAGGGGTACTCTCTGGAGCCTTGAACCAGGTCTCAGTCATTGTAAAGATATCAATGCTCTCCATTTTTAGGAGTGTCTCAAGAGAGTGCATTTTGAGATTTAGACTTCTAGCATCGAGTAGCATTACCTTCAGATTTTGCATTCTTGTAACTGTTACTGTGGTGGTTTTGTCCTTTGAACTTTGCCTAAAAAAGGCACTATAGGGGTTCCAGGAGCCTTAGCCAGTAACCTGAATCCCAGGGGCTACAGGTGCAGACCATCTCTGGCAAAGCATTGTGGTCTGTCAGTCATGTCGTCTCAAGCAGACAGTTACTGGATCCCCTTTGAATGACACCAGGAGCTTAGCCAATTTTTGAAGTCAGTCGTTTTGTCCTTGTACTGTGGTATCATTCTGGGTGAAGGCAGGATGCTACTTAGGCCTAGGGTCATACCTGCCTGGGCCACATGATCTGAGAGCTCTTCTATGTCTCTCTTCATGTAGTCCAGAGAGGTGCATCTCAAGTCATTCACTCCAGCATGGACAATATCAAAACAGACAGGTGCTTCAGGAAATATGTACCCTTCCAGCTGGGGGCCGATCATTGCAGTTCAGAGCACTGCCCTTTTGTCTCACCACTGCCCCCTGGGTTTTAACAGAGTGCTTGTCAGTGGTCGCATTGCAACTCCATCTGTAAGGATTCCAAGTGTTCTCCAACCTGGACAATTGGCTCCTAATAGCACCTACAAGGCATCAACTACTCAGGGTGACTCAGATGATGCGCTTGTTTCACTGTCTGGGGATCACAGTGAACATGGCAAAATCCAAGATGACCCCGGTTCAGGAGATCGAATTCATTGGCACCCAGATTAACATGGTAAGTCAGGTGGCAGATCTTCCCTTACAAGGGGTATTATCTCTCAGCCTGCAGGTGCAGTGTTTACTAGATACGCCATCTCCTTGAGCTCGCCTAGGTCTTATAGCCTTGGGCTCCATGTTTGCTGTCATTCTTCTGGTGCCGCTAGCCAGGTTCTTCTTGAGAGTTCTCCAGTGGACTCTGGCAGTTCAATGATCTATCAAGTGTCATGTTTTATCTATCCCGATCAGACTTACTCCAGTTTGCTGACGCCACCTGCATGGTGGATGCTCACAGATGATCTTCATTTAGGCAGGCCCATTGTCCTTCCCCTCTCCTCCCACCACGGTGACCAGAGATGCTTCCCTATTGGGGTCGAGGAGGTATTATCAGGGAAGGATGTTCCAAAGCAAGTGGTCTCCTTCAGAGACTAAATTGCACATAAACATCCTGGAGACGAGGGCGTTCCTCTTCACGTTGCAAGCCTTTCAAGACTGCTTTTCTTTGGGGGATTGTTGCAATCTTTGTGGATAGCATGTCATTGGTACGGTACATAAACAAGCAGGGGGGAACCCAATCTTAACCTGCTCTGCAGGGAAGCCAGGAGAGTCTGGATATGGGCGATTGCTTCAAACCGCTTTCTCATTGCAATGCACATCCCAGGAGAATCCAGTGTTCTGGCGGACAAGTTGAGCCATTCCATTTTGAGTCCTCACGAGTGGCCCTAAATCAGTCAGTAGTGAACAAGATTTTCAGCTGCTGGGGTCATCCTTGCTGTGATCTATTTGCCCCCCCCCCCCCAAACAACAAATGCAGCAGCTGCTTTGCTATGATCCCTCCAGTAGGGGTGTGGGTCTACCAGAGATGCTGTAGTCCATGATTGGCCCACGGGTCTCCTGTATGCTTATCCTCCAATTCCCCTGATACCCAAAGTCCTACAGAAAGCCAGCAGGTTGAAGACCTATCTTATCCTCATTGCCCCTCAGTGCCCTTGACCAGTATGGTTCCCCTTCATGCAGTGTCACAGCAAATCTCCTCCATGCATACTGGATCCCAGGCAGGATCTCATTTCAAATCTGATAGAAACACAGACCCCCAACCTTCAATCCCTCAAACTAACCACTTGGTTTCTCCACTTCGAGTAATTTTGTTAAAGTCCAGGTTTCCTTCACCTGTCCATGACACCATCCTTGCTTCTCAAAAGCCCTCCACTAAGAAGATGTATCGTAGCAAATGAAAAAGGTTCTCCATCTGGGCTACACATGGGAATGTAGACCCCTTTTTAGCCTCAGTTTCAGATGTCCTTATGTTTTTGTACTTTTTTTTCCATGAGGGAGCTAGTTTTTCTACTATAAAAGTACAGCTCTCGGCTATCACCAATTTCCATGTTGGGAAGGGAGTTGCTTTTTCCCTCTAAGTTTTCTTCTTCCAAATTCTGTTGGGCATTTTTAAAAGGCAATTTTCACCCAAGACCTCCAGTCAAGGACCCCCCCCTTGGGATCTTACTTTAGATGTTCATCGTGTTTCACTGTTGTAGTCCTAACTAATGGGTTATCCGGCTATCGGTAGCCCTCGGTCGGCCAGAATACCAAAGCTAAGTAAAAATGACATGGGTTGCCTTCGGTTGTAAAGGACGTCAGGGCGTCTGATGCAAAAGGAGGCAGCCATCACTTCCTCAGTCTTTCTTGCCGCGGAGCCCGAATTAGAAGCTTTTCATGCACGAGTGCTGGTCGGCAGTTTACCTTTGTTGGTTTCCGACTACAAGAGTTGAAGTCTACTACAGCCAAGTAACCCCATTGGGGATCCTCTTTTCTTGCCTTATCAAATGTCAGAAAAAGCTAATAATTGCCTTACCTATGGAAAGCAGATTCCCCATAGAGATTTTCATTCCTATTAAGTGTTTAGGCCTTGACCACGACATTCCCAATTGTGATCTCTATGCTTCCTTTAATCCATGTACTATCCGTCGTCGGGCTAAGATTTTGGCTAGGCATTTTGGAGTTTGGCCTAAATTCGTTGGTATGGCGTCCACTGGTCTTCAGGCTTTGGATATTCCGAAGAAACGTAAGGATAAGGACCGCGACAGGTCTCAGAAACCTAAGTCCTCTGATGATGTTGAGTTGGTCGTCAGTCGGTAGCCATTGAGATGCCTTTGCAGTCCCTGCAGTCCGCAGATGTACAACCACAGGCCTTGATTGAGTCCAAGTCCTTTAGGCCTTCGTCCTCCATTTTGCCTTCCAACCTGTCGCCGGTCTCCTCTTCTGCTGGAGCTGGAACCGCTAAGCTGACTCTGATATCCGAGGCCACCATTTTGCATTCTGACAGCAAACTTCTTCCTTCGACTTCTGCTGCAACTTCGGCGGTTGCCAGGCCTCCCGAGTCCTTCAGGCTTGCAGGTAAATCTTCCATTCATAAGCCTGTGAAAAGGCAGGCTCCAGTTTATTCTCGTTCCCCTCAATCCCAAATGGTTAAAATGGCTAATAATTTGTTGACTCTTTTATTAGGGGTTCTCAGCCTCCTCCTCCTAAAAGGAGTAGGGATGTTTCTCCTGAGGTTTTGTTCTGTTCAGGTTCTGATTCTTCCAGCATTTCTGCTGATGAGGAATTTTCTCAGGCTTTTTCTCCTTTTGAGGATTCAGATGCAGAGGAGTCAATTCCTTTGGCCTCTCCTCCAGAGGATTTCCCTTTTGGTGATACTTTAAATACCCTCAGAGTACATTTTAAATAGGAAGGTCAGGATTATCCCCAATCTAAGAAACGGATTAGGGAGTTTCTGGATTTACCTCAGCATAAGCGTCTTGCTATTCCCCTTGTGTTGGAAGTTGTTGTTGATGTTTTTCTGGAAAATTCCTTTCCAAATTCGGTTCCTCATGCTCCCAGGAAACCTGGCCGGTACTACAGAGTCCCTGATTCTCATCTGTTTCTTTTCAAGAACCTGTTGGCAGATCCAGAGGTTATTTCTCAGGGCCCATAAAGGAGTTAAGGCCACTGTTACCAGGAATCCTGTTCCCTCTGACAGGGACTCTAGGAACCTAGATAGGTGGGGCAAGAAAGTTTATATCTCTGCCACCCTAACTATTAGGGCTACCAATTATCTTTTTCATATGCTGAAGTACCTGCAGCATACCTTGGAGTCTAGGATAGCAAGTGTACCTCTTTTGGCAGAGAGTAAAGACATGCAGGATTTACTGAATTCCGCCAGTCTGGTCAGTAGACATTCTTTGCATTATGGTTTTGACATCCTTGAGCCTCCAGCTGGGCTGCGGCTACTGGATCTGTTATTAGAAGGCATGCTTGGCTCAGAGAACAGCCTCTTCCAAAAGCTTACCCTTGACAGGTTCTGGAAGTACCTTTGCATAAAGACAGTCTTTTTGGCAGCAAAGCAGAGGAGGTACTTAAGATGGAGGATAAGGCCAAGTCCATGCAAACTGTTAAGGATTTTCTGCAAGTGCAACCCCCTCGCTTTAGCAGGAATTACCCTTCCAAGAGTCGGACCATTCCTGAAACCAGCAGACAGAACCATTCCGGGACTAGAGGTTACAATTCTTCTAGGGGGTAGGCGGCTTCCACTCAAAAGTCTGGGCGTTGGCAGGCTTCCACTTCTAAGAGGGAGCTCCAAGCCTGCATCTCAGTCAGAACACACTCATTTACTTTTTACAACTTCTGCCTGTTCTTTCTTGCCTAGAGAGTCCTTTAGGGGGAAGTTTGGCCCTTTTTGCAGATGTCTGAGCCACTATCACAGACGACAAATGGGTGCTCAGAACGGAGTCCCTAGAGCACAAGTTTTCTTTCTGCACCTTTCCAGCTCCCAAGGGATTCCCGGACATTCCTCCAAACCAAAGGGCAGAAGTGGAAAAACAAATTTTGTCTTTGTCTCATCTGGGAGCAATAGAATCATTTCCTGCTCAGCAGGTAGGCCAGGGCTTTTATTCCAGGCTTTTCCTAGTTCCAAAAACAGAAGGCACCTGGCGTCCTGTCCTGGATCTTTCCATTCTGAACTCTTTTCTAGTAATTCCAAAGTTCAGAATGCTCACTCTGCATCACTTGCTACCACTGCTAGAAAAGGATTCCTGGCTGGTAGCCTTAGGTCTCAGAGGCTTATCTGCACATCACTGTCAGGGAAAGATGCAGGCAATACCTTCATTTCAGGATGAGCAAGCAACATTGTCAATTCTCTGCACTTCCCTTTGGCTTCTCTACTGCTCCCAGAGTCTTCACAAAGTGCCTGGCCCCAGTCATTGCTTTTTGCAGGCAGACGAAAATTCTGATTTACCCATACTTGGACGACTGTCTGATTCAAGCAGGTTCTCAGGAACAGCTGTTAAAGGATCTGGAATTCATAAAGATTCTTCTCTCTTCCTTGGGTTACACTCTCAACCAGGAAAAATCAAAAATGGTACCATCCAAGGAGATAACATTCCTGTGCGAGAGTCTGAACACAGCCGCCCAGATGATATATCTCACCCAGGAGAAGCAGACAACTCTCTCAGTTTACTTCAAGGACTTGACAAGCCTGTCCCAGCTCCCTGCAAGCTCTGGGATTCATGGCATCTTGTATTCTCATGATTCCATATGCAAGCCTGTATATGAGGAAATTGCAATGGTACTTCAAGAACATTTGGTGTCAACACGCAGAGTACCTGGATATGATAATTTCTCTGCTTCCATCTCTGCAGACGGAGTTTCTATGGTGGGCAACAGCCTGTCTACAAAACAAAGGCATGCTTTTTTGAAAACCTCCTGCCACTCAAGTTCTGACTACAGACTCATCGGACTACGCCTGGGGAGCACACCTGGATGGTAGATGCATACAGGGACATTGGAACGCCCAGCAGATGCACCTGCACATAAATCTAAAAGAGTTGGTTGCAGTTCAGCAGGACTTACTAGCTTTCAAGCATCTTCTTTCTCCAGGGACCCTACTTGTCAGAACAGACAACGCCACAGTCATGTGGTACATCAACAAGCAGGTAGGGGCTCACTCTTACCCCCTGTGCAGACAAAGCATGAATCTTTGGTCCATGGCAGCATCCCTGGACCTGCATCTCCAAGCTCAGTTTCTTCCAGGAAGGCTCAATGTTTTGGCAGACCAGTTGAGCAGGCAAATCCTGGAACCTCATGAGTGGCAGCTGAACAGAGCAGTCTTTTACAGCATTACTCAACGTTGGGGCACGCCTCAGGTGGATCTTTTCTCCTCCCCAGACAACTATCTTCTACCTCTCTTTTGCACCGGACAGTATCATAGCAGACCCTGGAAAGTGGATGCTCTGTCCTTCCCTTGGACGTTGCTATCAGTGTACGCCTTCCCTCCTCTTCCCAGAGTATTAGTGAAGATCAGGGACGAGTGACCAAGGACTATTCTCATAGCTCTGGACTGGCCCAGGCAGCATTGGTTATCCACAGCTTCGCAGTCTCTCCCAATTTCCTCCTTGGCATCTTCCTCTGAAGCCAGATCTTTTGGTTCAGGAAAGGGGAAACGTTCTGCATCCTCATCTTCAGTCTCTCCATATGGCAGCATGGCTCATTGTATTACTCCTTCCCTTTCTTCCTCCCTTTCTCAACAGGTGGTTGACATGCTGAGAGGAGGCCATGAGGCCTAGCACTAGGAAGTCCTACACTGGCAAATGGGAAAGGTGCTCTCAATGGATGAAGGCTAGTCTCAGGAGCGGCCTTAGGTCAACTGGTTACCCTAGGCAAAAGGGCTCCACGATGCCCCCCACCACATCACCCGGTGCCCCCATCCTGGTCTAACTACATTAAATAAATACTGGAAAAGTGCCCCTGTTAGAGCGGCGCCCTAGGCGGCCTCCCAGTTGGCCTATGCCTAAGGCCAGCTATGAGGCTAGAGTAGAATCTCTTCTCAGCCTACCCTTCCTCTGATCCTGGAATACCTGGCTAATTTGCTTCAGGGTGGTCTTTCTTTTTCTTCTGTCAAGATCCATACTTCAGCCATTTCTGCTCATTGTTCTCTTAAACAACCCATTTTCTCTCATCCCCTGATGAAATTGTTTCTCAGAGGTGCTTGCAACTTAAAACCTCCCAAAAGAGCACCTGCTCCAGCCTGGGATCTTAATTTTGTTCTAGAGAAACTCACTCTTCCTCCTTTTGAGCCAGCTGCCTCTGCAGATTTAAAGTTTCTCTCTTGCAAGACCGCCTTCCTCTAGGCTATAACTTCAGCAAGGAGGGTTTCCGAGCTGCAAGCTTTGATGGCCGTGGAGCCTTTTCTTATTTTCCATGCAGATAGAGAGTCTCTCTGAGAACTAATCCCTCCTTTATTCCTAAGGTGGTTTCTAGCCTGATTCTTAATCAGTCTTTACACCTTCCTACCTTCTTTCTTAATCCTTGAAATAAAGGTGAAAGGATCCTACATTCTCTTGATGTGCACAGACAGCTTAGGTTTTACCTGGACAGGACTAAAGACCTTCGGAAAACAGCACAGTTGTTGATCAGTTTTTACCCTGGAGCCGAGGGGAAGGCTATTTCTAAGCAAACCATTTCTAAATGGATTGCACATTGCATTACTTTTTGTTTTTCCTTTCATGGCAAAGCTACTCCTCAAGGGGTTAGGACCCACTCAACTAGAGCGGCTTCCACTTCTGCAGCCTTTCTAAGGGGTGTCCCTACTAAAGACATTTTGGAAGCTGTCACATGGTCTTCTGTTCACACTTTCACAAAACATTATAATTTGCCACTGTTTTCCAGAGCCAGGGCAGGGTTTGCCACTGCTGTGTTGCAGGGCATTATCTCCAACCCTTGATGCTGTTGGTTCCTCCCACCTTTTTTTCTTTGGGCTTTGGTAATCAACCCATTAGTTAGGACTGCAACAGTGAAACACGATGAACATAGTACAGTTGTGTACACTTACCATAAATGTAGATGTTTGAGTGTATTCACTGTTGCATTCCTGGTTTCCCTCCCTCCTTCCCCCTTTCTTGGTCCTCTCCTATTATCTCTTCCTGAGGTACAGGCTGAATTTGATATTTGCCAAATCTGTTTTTGGTTTAAGCCTTATTTTCTGGAGGCTCCTGACTGTTATGGGAAGAAAGACTGAGGAAGTGATATCGGCTGCCTCCTTTTGTATTGGATGCCCTGACGTCCTTTACAACCGATGGCAACCAATGTAATTTTTACTTACCTTTGGTATTCTGGCTGACCGAGGGCTAATGGGAGCTGGATAACCCATAAGTTAGGACTGCAACAGTGAATACAGTCTAACATATACATTTATAGTAATTGTACGCAACTGTACTTTCTGCAAGGTCCCACCCAGAAACCTTTTGAACCTGCTAGTTCTTACAAGCTGAAATACTTCTCATGGAAGACTGCTTTTCTTGAGGCATTTACTTCAGCCAGGAGAGTTTCAGAATTGCATGCTCTGTCTTCTCAACCACAGTGCATACCCTTTTTCAAAGATAGAATTTCCATCGGGACAAATCCTTTTTTCATTCCAAACGTCGCTTCAGAAGCAAATTTGAATCAGACTATTCATTTACCTTGTTTCCCCCAACTACTCCAGTAAGGGCAGATACATGCTACGTTCTTTGGACATCCACAGACAGTCAAGCTTCTACCTTCATAGGACCAGACTTAGAAAGTCAGAACAGTTCATTGCCTTTTCAACAAACAGGTTGTACAGGATGTCTCTAAGGTTACCTTAGAAAAATGGATTATGGACTGTATTTCTGCAGTTTATTTTCAGTAAGGCAAACAACTCCCCCATCCAGTTAGACCCCACCAGATCGATGTCGACCTCTTCAGCCTTTTCTTCTAGAACTCTAATTGATGAAATCTGTGCTGCCACTACTTGGTCCACAGCTCGTACTTTTATAGCTTACTACAAGTTAGATATTTCCTGAAACAGAGCATCCTTTGGCTCTGCACTGCTCAGGCATATCCTTCCAAGAGGGCCAACCAGGGTTGACCTAGCTGGGGACTCTGACCCATTCGTGATGCATAATGAAATGGACATCACATTAGAAATTAGGTACTTACCATAACTTGCTGTCTGTGTTGTTCAATTTCATTATGCATCACTTTCCACCATCCTTCCACATTTCTTGTATAGCCGAGAGCGATCTAGAGGATTATGGAACCCTCTGGTTTCTAGTATGGACTGCAGTTAGGTCTCTTTCTCTGTATTTCTACTACCTTTGGGATAACCATCTTGAAGAGGGGGCAAGCAAACTCGATCTAAGGATTTGGAGGAGTGAGGTACCATGGAAGAATGAGGAGATCTGAAGAAGTTTACTTCATTTGATCGTCAACCTGTGGGTACCGGATCCGTATCGGATCCGAGCCAGCAACTTCACAAGCATCTGCTCCAAGCTCCTCCCATTTCCCATAATGCACCACCACTACCTTCCAACCCTCAGATGGCGTTTTCTGCGGCTGTCCAACACATAGTGATTCTTGACCTCCAAGTTGTGAGTAAGTCTTTTCAAAGTTTAGTGTTTTTTTGTGTATGTGCTGACTAGTATAGGTTTCCTCTCTTCCTCCCCTTCGCTGGTACGTCGTGTTTAGGGTTGTTTGTTAGTTTTTAGGTAGTTTTAGGTAGTTTGTAGTAGTTAGTCTTCTTCTCCCCCCTCAGCCTTCAGTGTGCTTGTCTGAGTGTGTGGTGAGTGGAGTTTGTCTCTTAAAAGTTTGTTGCTGTTTAGTGAGGTATGGCTGATCTCCCTAAACTGGTTTTCAAAAGATGCACTGAGTGTGGCCACAAATTGTCACCTAGTGACGGCCACAATCTTTGTGTGCTTTGTTTTGGTGCGGCCAATTTAGCCACTGACTGCAGTATTTGCGCAGGTTTTAACCCGAACTCCCTTAAGGATCTGAGGGCCAAATTAGTTATGAAGGGTCTGCTCCATTCTACGGAGGCGGCCGCCTCCTCTTCTGCTTTGGTCACAGCTGCTGCTGTGACCGCCTCTCCTTCTACTCCTGTCCTTGCTTCTTCTCCCTCCCGTGCTGGGACTCATCCTCCTGCCTCTAAGCCTGTGGAAGCAGACCATAGAAAAGGCAGCGAGGAGGAGAGAGAGCACAGATCTGAGAAGAGAAAGAGGTCCCCCCAGACCTTTCAGCTCCAACCTGACCTCCTACCAAAATTAAGCCTAGGCACCTAGACTCCCCTCTGCTCTGATCTCCTTGATTTTCTCCTAAGCCAGAGGACCCCAGACTAACCTCTTCGACCCTCCAGGTCAGAGTCAGTGGCTTTGTTGCAGTCCACCCGCAGTCTCTCTGAAGTTGACATGGATAAAATGATGTGGAGATTTATTCACACAGAAATTTAGATGGGATTCTTGCTGGCCCCCTCTCCCACTGGAGGAAAGAGCTCACTTCCCTTCTTGACACCTATATCGTCTTCTCCGATCCAACACCCAGTTTCAGAGTACATGGATCCGAGAGTGCTACTAGTCAGGGGGTCGGCGCCCACAGTACCTGTCTCCTCGACACCGGCAGCTGCCTGGAGCATGTCAGATCAGACTAGTTTGGAGCCAGAGCCTGGGTGTCTGATCCAAGGGGGTGGAGCTGTTTTCATCGGCTCCGACCTTTTCGGGTCACGCCTCGGAGTGCCGTCTTCTTTGGGCTAGACTCCAATTCCTGTGTTGGATCCGAGGAGACCAGTTCCCTTAATGGTGTCCCAGGAAGCTCGCTCTCCCACGGCATTCTCTGCTGTGGAAAGGTTTCTCTCCAATGGATGGTGGGGAAAGTTACCCCATATCACCTCCTGAGGATGTCTCCTTCAGAGAATTCATGAAAATCTTGTGCCAGCGGAGAGGTTAGTCCACCCCAAAGCCTTCCTTGTACGAATCCGTGTTCCTGGAGGCTTTCAGCATGGGCCCGTCAACTTCCTGGGTGTCCCCTCCTGCAGATCCTTTAGTGGACTTGGTCAACTCGTGGGCTTGGAAGGAGCCTGACATTGTGGGACCAATCCCTAAACAGCCGGACAAAATATTGAGCCCCTCTGCAGACAGACCGGCTTGGAATAAAGGGTCCCCTGTTGACGCTGTGGTGGTAGCATCCGCCACCAAAAAGGAACTAGCCCAGGAGAGTTTCTCGGTCCATCCTCCTGACTCTAAGTCTAGGATGATGGATCGCCTAGGGAAGCGGGTTTGTGTCAGCGACCTTTTATATCGGGGCTCTAAACTGTCTGGCCCACATTACTAGACTACAGCGTGACCTAGTTAAGGAACTAGCTGAGTCTCCCCTAAAGTCCATGTCGCCGGAGGGCAGGGCTACGTTCTTCGCGAGGATGGCTACCTTGACAGCAGTTTCAAACACGTCTATGCGACTCCTCTTACACGCGACTGGAATGGCTAGGTCGGCTAGGTCCGGCGTGTCCATGAGGCGTAATGCCTGGCTCAGATTGTGTCAGTTTACGGAACCCTGCAAGGCGTCTTTTGCAAATGCCCCATATGACGCCTCTTCCCTCTTTGGTAAGACCATCTGAGACCCCTTGGTCCATAGCGAGAAAGATGGGAAGACACTGTTTGCCATCAGAATCTGCTTCTCGAACCCTCAAAGGTCCTTTTCCCGGAATCAGCGAGGGCAAAAGAAGATGTGGTTCCGGAAGTCTCAGTATTTCCAAGACATTCGAGGCTCTTCTTCCCCTAGAGGCAGAGGGTACATGACAGAGGGTACAGTCCTCTTACACGCGACTGGAATGGCTAGGTCGGCGTGTCCATGAGGCGTAATGCCTGGCTCAGATTGTGTCAGTTTACGGAACCCTGCAAGGCGTCTTTTGCAAATGCCCCATATGACGCCTCTTCCCTCTTTGGTAAGACCATCTGAGACCCCTTGGTCCATAGCGAGAAAGATTGGAAGACACTGTTTGCCATCAGAATCTGCTTCTTGAACCCTCAAAAGTCCTTTTCCCAGAATCAGCGAGGGCAAAAGAAGATGTGGTTCCGGAAGTCTCAGTATTTCCAAGACATTCGAGGCTCTTCTTCCCCTAGAGGCAGAGAGGGTACATGACAGACGGCAGCCCAGAGACAGAGGGGGTCCGATGAAGTTTGGGTCCCGAGAACCATTCTCGGACAGGCCCGGCAGCAACCCTGAGGGATTGCCTGACTGCTCTACTTTGGAGGCAGTCGCGGGTCACCTGTCATTGCACCTGGCGACATGGGAGTTCGTGTCATCAGACCATTGGGTGCTTCAGATAATTTCCAGAGGCTATTCATTCCCGTTTGTGGTTCCTCCTACACCTTACAATAACCTCCCAGATGTACCACCCATGCAAAGGGAGGCATCAGTGCTAGAGGTTTCCAAGCTGCTAAAGAAATGAGCCATCGAACCTGTCCCCCGATGAGAATGGATCGGGCTTCTACTCCCAGTTCTTTTTGGTGTCAAAAAAGACTGGGGACTTAAGGCCCATTCCGGACCTGTCTGTTCTGAACCTGTCAGTTGCCAAAGAGAAGTACTGAATGGTCTCTTTACAGTCCATCAATACTGTACCTGCAAGAGAACGACTGGATGTGCTCATTCGACCTCCAGGGCGCTTACTATCACATTAAGATGCACAGAAGCTCCAGGAGGTTTCTCCACTTCGGGCTAGGAACCAATCATTATCGGATGTTCTTCGTGTTTCACTGTTGCAGTCATTGCATTTGGGTAATCTGCTGACAAGTTGCCCTCAGTCGGCCTGAAATCCAAAGACTTGGGTCCTGCGTCAGTTGCTGTCTTCTCTTCCATGACGTCAGGTCATCAGGGGTATAAAACATGCCGCCGACTCAATTTTCTTTAGTCTTTCTTGCTGTGCGGTGCCCGAAGCAGAAGCATTTCACAAGTGCCGGTCAGCCAACTACTGAAATATTCGTATTTGAGTTTCAGAACCGAAGTCTTCACTAAAGCTAAGTACCCCGTTGGGGAAACTTTTTTTTTTTTTTTGCTTTTTACCGATGTCAGAAAAAGTTAATAATTGTATTACTTGTGGAAAGCAAATACCTCATAAGGATTTCCATTTATACTGTATTCCTTGCCTAGACCCTGATCACAACATGCCTGGTTGTTGGTTTTGTGCTAGATTTAACCAACGCACCATTAAGCGTCTGTATATTTTTGCATCTAAGTATTTTGGAAACATTTAACTACCCAAAAATGTTGTCGGATAGCAATCCGACTACCAGAGTACATAAAAAATGCAAATAAAAGGACAGAGAAAGGCAGTCGAGGTCCAAAACCGACGACGAAGCTTCTCCTAAGCCAGTCGCCAGTTCGCCGGTAC